>NW_015656606.1:818738-820792 GCF_001515625.1 Sinocyclocheilus rhinocerous
CAGTTACACAGCCTTCATTCATGTGTCACACTTATCAGTAAGAAACAGATCACAGTGATCAGAAATTGCCTATTGAAACAACTTTCTTTACATGAAGCTGTTCATATGGCTTCTCTGACCTGTTGTTGTGCTCCTGACTGTTTTGTCTGTCCTGTCGCAGCTGCTGGATTTGTTGGCTTTGTTCACAGTTGTGTGTCTGCAGCCTCCTCAACTCCTCCTTCCATTGCTCCGCCTCTAACTCCGCCTGCTGCAGACGGACACGCCCAGAAAGCAACGCCTCCCGGAGCTGCTCCTTCTCTTCACTGCTGTCTGCATCACACAAATGTCAAATTATTAACTCTCCAGGGTCCTACACATAGTGATGATCATTTTGAAAATACACAAGACTGTAAGATTAATGTGAATTAATGTGTACATTTTGCTGAAATACATATCCACTTTTAGCAGAGGCATTAAATGCATGTGATTTGTTGCACTTATATTTGCCAGTGTTGTCCACAAATTATGTCTATGTGGTCTATAGATTGATGGGCTGAGTAAAAGAAGAGCTAAACTATAATGCTCTCCATCGGCTGTTATAGGTCATCTAGTCAAGTGTTTCACAACCCTGTTCCTGGAGGCACAACAGTAAGCGTGACCCATTCATCAATTCATTCACCTGTCTACCTGTCGCACTCGTATTTGATATCGTCAGAGTTATTATAATAGTCTGGTCAGGTCACCTTTATTTCTATAGCACTTTATACAGTACCGATTGTATCAAAGCAGCTTTGCAGTGTTAAACAGGAACATAGTTTGTCAATAATGCAAGAAGACAACAACAAAGAGTCATTTTTCCAGCTAAAGTCAGTTCATTGATGATTCAGTGATGATTCAGTTCAGCTCTCTTCCAATAGTGTCTGTGCAATCAGTCAAGTGTGAGTGAGTGAGTGAGCGAGCGAGCGTGTGTGTGTGAGTGAGCGAGTGTGTGTGTGTGTGTGAGTGAGCGCATGAGTGAATGTGAGTGTGTGAGTGAGCGTGTGAGTGAGTGAGCGTGTGAGTGAGCGAGTGAGTGAGTGATTGTGTGTGTGTGTGAGTGAGTGTGTGAGTGCGTGAGTGAGTGAGCGAGCGAGTGTGAGTGTGTGTGTGAGTGAGTGAGTGAGTGAGTGTGTGAGTGCGTGAGTGAGTGAGCGAGCGAGTGTGAGTGTGTGTGTGAGTGAGTGAGTGAGTGAGTGAGTGAGTGAGTGAGTGAGTGAGTGAGTGAGTGAGTGAGTGAGTGAGTGAGTGAGTGAGTGAGTGAGTGAGTGAGTGAGTGAGTGAGTGAGTGAGTGAGTGAGTGAGTGAGTGAGTGAGTGAGTGAGTGAGTGAGTGAGTGAGTGAGTGAGTGAGTGAGTGAGTGAGTGAGTGAGTGAGTGAGTGAGTGAGTGAGTGAGTGAGTGAGTGAGTGAGTGAGTGAGTGAGTGAGTGAGTGAGTGAGTGAGTGAGTGAGTGAGTGAGTGAGTGAGTGAGTGAGTGAGTGAGTGAGTGAGTGAGTGAGTGAGTGAGTGAGTGAGTGAGTGAGTGAGTGAGTGAGTGAGTGAGTGAGTGAGTGAGTGAGTGAGTGAGTGAGTGAGTGAGTGAGTGAGTGAGTGAGTGAGTGAGTGAGTGAGTGAGTGAGTGAGTGAGTGAGTGAGTGAGTGAGTGAGTGAGTGAGTGAGTGAGTGAGTGAGTGAGTGAGTGAGTGAGTGAGTGAGTGAGTGAGTGAGTGAGTGAGTGAGTGAGTGAGTGAGTGAGTGAGTGAGTGAGTGAGTGAGTGAGTGAGTGAGTGTGTGAGTGCGTGAGTGAGTGTGCGTGAGTGAGTGTGTGAGTGCGTGAGTGAGTGTGTGAGTGAGTGAGTGAGCGAGCGAGCGAGTGCGTGAGTGAGTGTGTGAGTGAGTGAGTGTGAGTGCGTGAGTGAGTGAGCGAGCGAGCGAGCGCGTGAGTGAGTGTGTGAGTGTGTGTGTGAGTGAGTGAGTGAGTGTGAGTGCGTGAGTGTGTGAGTGAGTGAGTGTGTGAGTGTGTGAGTGTGTGAGTGTGTGAGTGTGTGTGCGTGCGTG
>NW_015656606.1:820915-833400 GCF_001515625.1 Sinocyclocheilus rhinocerous
AGTGAGTGTGTGAGTGTGTGAGTGTGTGAGTGTGTGAGTGTGTGTGCGTGAGTGCGTGAGTGAGTGAGCGAGCGAGCATGCGAGTGAGAGAGTGTGTGAGTGCATGTGTTTACCTGAGGCCAGCGGCCGTCAGACGTGACTCTCTCACAGATCTGAGACGCACATTTCTTCCTGGATTCAGGATCTTTTCGACTCACTAACACGGACTGATTGAACTCCAACAGCGCTGGAACACAAACACAGATCAGCAGAGAGTCATTAGAGCCTGGGTTTAGATCATTTTTGAACAGAATTTGACAGACAGTAAAACACATGGAGATATTAACATTTATTCATTTAGCAGATGCTTTTATCCAAATTTCCTTAAAAACAAAATAAGCAGACTTACAGAAGGATTTTTATTGATTGATGTTCGATTTGAATGATTTTTGTTCTTTTCTCTGGCAAAGCTGCTATAGAGCGCAGCAGAGATTATCTACTTTTGTTGGCCAAAACCTTTAGCACTTTCTGCTTCCATCATCCTGAAGTCAATGGGTTTTTTGAATGGGTGTGTGGTTAAACGCCTGAAATAAGGTCTGCGTTGAACACAAGCTCAAGATATTTTCATGTTTGCTTCTACAACATTAAATCCATCAGTAAGATTGTGATTTTTCTTGTCTTCAGGGTTTCTACAGGTTTGATGAAGGTAAAACCAAGTCAAGAACATTTAAGGAATAAACGGAATGGAACTCAATACGTCACTCCAGTCTCTATATTTAAATGTCTCGTATGATGCTTCAAAGTTTGAAAACACAACTTCCAACAGATCTCCGTTACTTTTTAAAAAGAAGTCTTGTTTAATGAGAAATGTATTACTTTTACAGATGATAATTACACACTTGCAAATGACTCTAACTCCAATTTTAGATAAAATGTTCTTAAAGACTAAATATAAAGTTATGGTGACATTGGTGGTGTAGTTTGTTTGTAGCCTGTGTTCACCTTTTTACGTCTGACGGTTGTATTTAGGCTTCAAAAGTTGCGTTAATTGGTGAATATTATCACGATAAACAAAACGTGCAAGAACCATAAGCTTTTTCCGCTTACAGAGCTTCTTTTTTGCAATAACCCAAAAGCCAGTGGGTTCTGGATTGGGTTTTTGTTGAAGGAACTTCTCGACCTCACCTCCTATGACGGGTAGTCTGCAGTTCTCCGACCGCGACACAGCCATCGGCAGACCCGTCGCGCAAAACACCAGCATGTCCAGGAAGCCGCTGTGAGGTGCTACGACTAAAACTGGCGCTTCCTTCAGTCTCGCCTGACGCCCTTTGACCCTAATCCACAGGAAGCCCACGGAGAAGAAGACGGCGCGGCAGAGGAAGAGCATGATGTGATGGAAGAGCCACCGACGCCAGCCCCGCACAGGCTCCGCCCGCTCCGCCTCCGACAGACCGGCCAACTGCAGCCGAGCGATGGGCCACATGAGCAGGAAGAAGAGGGTGGCGAGGGTGATGCGGACAGGAAACAGAACGATGCCCAGAATGATTCCCTGAGACAGAAAGAAGGGGTTTCAATGGAATTCACTGGATAGAAAGACTGCGATTCTAACTAGACCATTTCTATCTAGTCTACATGTGTCTTTAGTTGGTCTAGAGCAGGGGTGTCAAACTCAGTTCCTGGAGGGCCGGAGCCCTGCAGAGTTTTGTTCCAGTCCTGTGCCAACACACATACCATGAAGTTTTCAAATAAGCCTGAAGGACTTGATTGGTTGGATCCGGTGCGTTTAATTAGGGTTGAATCTAAACTCTGCAGAGCTCCGGCCCTCCATGAATTGAGTTTGACACCCCTGATCTAGATGGTTGATTGATTTCAACCTGGTTAGAGCTACCAAACCAATTTAAACCAGCAACAAACCAATTTACAGACTGGTTTAGCTGGTTTCTGAAAATGCCCATGATTAGTTTAGACTGGTTTATGAGGTTTCTTCTCACAGTGAAACTCTTAATTATTTGTTTATTTGGTAAAGTACTTGTATAATAAGTGGGATAATGTACAGCCACACAAAATTATATTAACTAACTATACAATAAAATACAGCCATATATAATGTTTAAACTTGACTTAAAATGTAAGCTGAAATAAGCTAGCAAGTCATAATTATAAAAGGAAATACTGAAAAATGAACACAGTAACCACAGTTTCAGCCAAAATACAACCGATTCAGTTGCCTACAAGCCCATACTAAATTAATATGAGACTTTCAAGATGACAGTAAACACAAATATATATAATTTTACAATACTACATTGTGGTTGCAGTTAAGCTACAATACAATGTTTCACCTAAAACAAGACAGAGTTGACATATTTCTGTTTAAATTACATTTAAAGCACAAATAGGTCTTATTTTAATACAATCAAAATAAATACTTGACAAATAACCCTTGTGAACTATTATATTTAGCTGTTTTTATATTTTGGCAAAGGCTTTGGAGGAGAATATCAAACACGCGGGCCGCTCCACTAAAGCGTTACATTTAAGCGTTACATTTAAGTGTTACATTTAGCGTTTAGTTCTGTTAAATTCGTTCACTGCTGGGTTTAGTTTCAATGTAACAACAATCTTGGCGGAAACTTCGGTTACCATGGTGATGTTTGTGACGTGCGCGCAGGCGAACGCGTGAGGATGACTGAGAGGATCTTACCCGAATCCGCTGAGCTGCTGTTACATTCACTTCATACGCGAACGGATGCGTCTTCATCATCATCATCATCACCTAACGCGAAATGAACGTCAGTAAACCGATCAATCGCAGCCAGGAGTAGTGTGCAAAAGAAGTCAAAGATCCCAAACAAATGGCTGGATTAAAAATTGAGAAGGCGGTGATACTAAAAGGAAGCTTAAGGAGTATTTGTGTGAAACGAAGCCGAACCCATCTGATAAAACACTGAACTAGAAGCCTGAAGCTTTACGAGCTGAACCCCGCCCACTAAACGCACGCTTGGCCCCGCCCTCTTAAGCACACAGCCGTCAATCAACGAGACCCCGCCCACTGAAACGCGCCCTGGTCTCTCACTCAAGTCTTTCTTCATCACAAACTCTCTTATTAAGTACAGTATTCACTGATTTATTATTCTTGCTGATTCTTTTACACATAAATGTACATTTTTTAGGCAAGAATCCAATTTTTCTGATAGATTATAAAACCTTAAAAAAGTAAAAAATGACAGTCTCTCTCAATGTTTATCCATGTAAAAGTTTTTTCTCTGGATTTTATATATATATATATATATATATACATTTCAAAATTTACAATACATTTTAAATATAAAATTATTTATATATATATATATTTCTGTATATACTTGATCTTAAAGCATTTGGCATAAATAAAGATCCAAAAATCAGTCAATGTGTCTAATTGTGTTGTTTTTGCATAAATACAATAATACCACCACAAACACTTCCAAACTACAGTTAACTACAAAAATGTAGTGAATATTCATATTTTCTCTGAAACTGTGTTCGATAAAGTTTCTTTAGGCTATAAACGACAAACTCTATTCTTGTAATGTGAATCTATATTTGTAAATGTCAAATGAACTGGTAGCCTACAACAGTCAGGGGCACCCGGAAATATAGATATTTGTCATAAAACCCTGAAGTCATGTGACGAGTCATTCATATTTCTGGCGTTTCTATTGAAAACCCTTTAGGAAGGGAAAGGATTTTTAGAGTATCTGCTAAAAGTTCCTCGTCCGCTTCCACAAAGCCACAAGTCTCCTATTAGATTTGATAGATATTTTATCCACGTGAAGCTTTCCTTCTTCTTCTCTCCGCTTGTGGATGATGTTTCTGTGTTTCTCTGAGAGTTCACTGACCCCAGAAGAGATGTTTGTGTGCTGAGTGCTTCCATTCTCACACAAACAAGTCCGTTTGGTTCTGAGTCTGCTGCTGAGCTCCAGAGAAACCCGTCTGGGCGGAGGCCCTGCTCTCCAGCATTCCTCATCTGAGCTCACACACATCAGAGGAGCGGCTGAGATCAGGCTCAACTAGTACATCCAGCTCAGCTGCACTCTCTGTTGTCAAATGATCCGAAGCGTTCAAGCATTCTCGTCCCTTATCCAGAGAAAGAGTTTCGTTCTGAAACACTTCAAAAAAAAAGAATAAAAACAAATCAACAATTCTCAGAAAAAACAGAGAAAATGAGAACAACTTCCAAACTTTGACTTGTAGTGTTTTATAATAATAGTGTTCATTATACTTCTTTTACTTCAAGCCGATTTTAATATATATATAAAAAAAACAATTATATGTCTTTAATAATAAATACGTCTATAATATGTCTTTCAAATATCTTCCTTTCCTATTTCCTTTAAGCTAAAATTTGACATTCAAAAAGATTTTAATATGATTTTAAAAAAAACTGCATTTGGGGTGAAATATGATTCAGATATTAACTTCACCTAAACTAAATATGATTCACTCTTTATGTAGAAGTATGTATTTAATATATATAAATGTAATAATTTAAGTATGCATGTGTATATATATATATATACACACACACATACATATATATAACTAATGTACTTAACATAAATGTTTTTAATGTCTTTATATCCTTCTTGCACTTTAAGCCAAAATATAAAAATACATTTAATATATATATATATATAACAATTTCTTATTGTTTTGCCATTTGCATTAGAGGTGAAATATGACCCAGACATGTCGTTTAAATATAATTTCACCCAAACAAGGAATGTTTATTTTAAATATGTCTATAAGAATAAAATCTTTATATATCCTTCTTTTACATTAAGCTAAAATTGTATATTAAAAACTATATATATAGATATAAATCAATCAAGTTTTTATTGTTTTCCCATTTGCATTTAGGGTGAAATATGACTCAAATTTTAATTTCACCTATGCAGAAAAAAAAAAAAAATTTCAACAATTAAATGTGCGTAAAAAGTCACATCCATAGTCAAACTTCCACTTCAGAGCAGCAAAACATTAAACAAACTTTATTAATTTGAAGAAAATCACAGAACAAATCTAAACACAAGAGATCAGCATTAACACAAATCATCAGTATAACTTAACTATCAGCATGAGGGGGTTAAAGGTTTCATGTTAAATACACTGTGTGTGTGTGTGTGAGTGTGAGTGAGTGTGAGTGAGTGAGTGAGAGACATGTACATGATGAAGAGGTTCATGGGAATCTGCTTCAGCGGGCCCAGCGCCACGTCCCAGCACCTCTACACACACACACATTTCAAATTGACATTGAAATATCTGAACAATATCTAAATATCCCAAAAAAATAAAAACACAAGAAAAACTAAACAATATAACTATAAATAAAAACTTACAATTGTTTCAGATGTGCAATGTTTTTTCTGTATTTTCAGACGTTTTATGTTGTTTATACAATATGCTGAATTATATATATACTGTATATTATTATATATTTCCCATTCATTTCCTGACAGCCACTTTTTTGCTGAAATAAAATAAGTTATTTTTTTTTAACAATTTATAGTTCTATACATTTGAAAGTTTCTTTGAAGCATCCAGCTGTGTTTGATGGTATTAGTCAGCTATGATAACTGTGTTCTGTGTGAGCAGAGGAGCTCAGATCAGCACCTTCTCCAGCAGGTCACGGTCAGCCTCCTGCACGCTGGGGTCCGGGACGGGTTTATCTGAGAATCCCACCGGATACACGACCTCTCCGTCTTTACTCTGCCTGTCTCCGCGGATCCTGCTGAGAGGAGCACAGAAGACCGCGTCAGGAGCAGAGCTCGGAGCTAAAGAGGTCTTCACGAGGTCCCACCCGAGACACGAGCGGGTTCCGCTCCTAGACTTCGACGAGCGTCTCGGTATCAGCGTCTCGGCTAATTTAAAATCAATGTGCTTTCTCCAAACGGACCGGATAAGACCCGAATTCTTTTAAACTATCCTGGATGTTCACTTGCACGCTTGTGTTGATTGAGGAACGCACACACTACCAGTCAAAAGTTTCTGAACAGTAAGATTTTTCATGTTTCTTAAAGAAGTCTCTTCTGCTCACCAAGCCAGCATTTATCTGATTAAAAATACAAAAAATACAGTAAAAATTGTTAAAATATTATTATAATTTAATACAGCTGTTTTCGCTGTGAATATCTGTTAAACTGTAATTTATTGCTCTGTATTTTCAGCATTACTCCAGTCTTCAGTGTCACATGATCTTCAGAAATCATTCTAATATGCTGATTTGCTGCTCGAGAAACATTTCTGATTATTATCAATGTTGAAAACAGTCGTGCAGACTATTTTTTCAGGTTTCTTTGATGAATAGAAAGTTCAGAAGAACAGCATTTATCTTAAATGGAAATCTGTTGTAACATTATAAATGTCTTTATCGTCACTTTTGATCAATTTAAAGCATCCTTGCTAAGTAAAAATAATAATTTCTATAATTTCTTTCCTCAAAAAATTAAAATTATACTGACTCCAAGCTTTTGAATGGTGGAGTGTATAATGTGATAAATGCATTTTATTTCAGATACATGCTGATCTTTGGATCTTTCTATTCATCAAAGAATCCTGAAATTTTTTTTTCAAATTAACAATAATAATAATAATGAATGTTTCTCGAGCAGCATATTATACTGATTTCTGAAGATCATGTGACACTGAAGACTGGAGTAATGATGCTGAAAATACAGCTTTGATCACAGAAATACATTACAGTTTAACAGAGATTCACATAGAAAACAGCTGTTTTACATCATAATAATATTTCACAATATTACTGCTTTTTTTGCTGTATTTCTGATCAAATAAATGCAGGCTTGGTGAGCAGAAGAGACTTCTTTAAAACACATTAAAAATCTTCCTGTTCAGGAACTTTTGACTGGTAGTGTAGAAAAGGAGCACACGTTTGTAACCTCGCACACAGAAATCCTCAGGAAAAGCTTTTCTTTGTTGTGTGCAGAAGCCTTTCGTCAGATTAGGTTGCAGACCACACTAGCGAGTCCATGATTTATTAGGCTATCGAGTTAATAAAAATCAAGCTGTCACGTTTATTGTTACAATCCACTGGTCACAACTGAAAGCCGAACTCAGAAATAACTTGTATCCATCAGGCATGCAGTAATATAAAGTCATAATAAATTAAATAAATGTTAAATAAATCAAACTACTGACTGCGGGGCTGTGCACACGTCAATGCTTTTTACGTTCGGGTCGGGTTTCTCTTTAAAAATAATAACGTATGCATGCGGGGTTTGGGTAAGAAGTGGCCGGGGTCGGGTTCAGATCTCAGCTCCAGCGCCCACTGCATCCGCTTGCTCGTGGCCCCGCCCCCCGGTGACGTCATCGCGTCGGATCCAGCTGAACATGCGAGAACGAAACCGAGAATACAAGACCTTTCACAACAGCATGCCACGCACACACTCCGAACCTGTCTGGAGATCGAGCTGAATGTTTAAGCATTGATTTATTGTTACACAAAGCGTCTAAATAAAGCAATAAGCCCCATGGTTTACCGTGAATTTATAACAGCGAAGGGGCGTTGTTAGGTACGACGCGAAGCGGTTATTCCATATACGTAGTAAGGTTTCACAAAATAAAACAGAGCAAATAAAGTGTAATGATATTAATAAAAACAGTATTCTTCCACCAAACAATGTAGCTCCTCAGAAACAGTTGTGGTTGCTACAAAGTGGTTGCCGAGCAACACACAAACGTAAACAAAGGTATATGTTTGTAGAGTAATTTACAACAGCGGCTCAAACAATTCTCTCCGTTTCTCGTTGATTTTCCTCATTCTCCTCTATAATGTGATCTCTGATGAACTTTGCACAACGATTATCAACCATATTATCACAGATATAACAGAATGACTTGCATCATATTACATTTACATCTTTATTTATGACACAACGAACAGGTAAACACGGACAGATCGGAGACTGATCTCACCGTCCGACGCTCGTCGATCAGCCGTTAATCAAAAGATAACAACTATTAGATGCTATCTGATCAGACCGATTCAGATTTAATGATCAAATAAAAATCAGAAGGAAACATGCCGCTCTGCGCACAGGAAGCTGCGGATGACGTCACTTCCGTCCCCAACACATGACGTCAGAGACCTAAAAGAAACAGAAAGAGCAGCGCATGAAGTTGTTCGTTTGATTCAGCCAGTGAGACATATTGAATATCTAATATTTAAATGTATCAAATTAAAGACTCGATTCTCTCGTAAAGATATATTTTTGTTGTATAAAAATAAGGGTTTGGAGCAAAATTTGGTGATTAATTTAATTATGTATGAGAAATACCATATACACAAACAAAGAATGGACTGATAATAAACATAACATTACTTTATTTAAAATTGAACTTAAGCATTACATTAAAAAAGCAAAAAGGATGTATAGATTTTTTCAATCCTTTCCCTTATTGGTTATTCCCTGGCCTGTCGATTGTTTGTTTTTCTGTTTGTTCCTTTGATGCTTTTATGAATGTCACTGATAATAGTTGAAAACACTGTGATCCTCTGTGTGTATGTTGTGTTACTGTTATTATGCAATAAAAAAAATAAAAAAATACTGTGATAAATAGCCAATACGCAAATTGATAACTTTTTTTAAAATCTCTATTTTTTTTCTGTATGAATATATATGTTTTTAAACGACTATTTCGGTTTAAATATTATTTAAATATTTACTGTACTATCTTTTAAATTCATATTACTTATGCATTTATGATTTTACTAGACCAAAAACATTATGTTATTAATTTAAAAGAAATCAAATAAGAACACTTTTACATTCATATTTTTGATTATTTGTAAGTGACATTATTATAATGTTTTAGATTTTTTAAAGTTTATGATTATTTTGATGCCCATCAGAAAGAATAAAACACAACAAAACACACAAGCATACAGTTCAGTTTCTGTTTATAAAATTAAACATTTACATTTGTAAACATACATAAGCATACACTGCATTCTGTTAAAAATCTTTTCAAAAATAACTATTTACAGTCACACCTTCCTCCTGTGCTGCACTGTGATGTTTATATATATTTATATACAGGCAGAAGCAGTGTTATTTGTAGAGCGAGAGCTGAGGACAGTGGTACAGACACATGTAGGCGTCACACAGTAAGCGGCGGACAGGATCTCTGAGCGACGAGGCATCCAGACGAGAGATTTCATCCACCGACAGACTCAGATAACGGCCGACCTCCGGACACGAGCGCACCTGCGGCACGTTAAAGCCGTTCTCTCCTCCTGCACACACACACAGACACACACACAGACACGCACACACAGACACGCACAGACACACACACACACACACACAGACACGGACACACAGACACACACACACAGACACACAGACACGCACAGACATGCACACGCACACACAGATACACACACAGACAGACACACACACACGCACTCACGCTCACACACACACACACACACACACACAGACACGGACACACAGACACACACACACAGACACACAGACACGCACAGACATGCACACGCACACACAGATACACACACAGACAGACACACACACACGCACTCACGCTCACACACACACACACACACACACACAGACACGGACACACAGACACACACACACAGACACACAGACACGCACAGACATGCACACGCACACACAGATACACACACAGACAGACACACACACACGCACTCACGCTCACACACACACACACACACACACACAGACACGGACACACAGACACACACACACAGACACACAGACACGCACAGACATGCACACGCACACACAGATACACACACAGACAGACACACACACACGCACTCACGCTCACACACACACACACACACACACACAGACACGGACACACAGACACACACACACAGACACACAGACACGCACAGACATGCACACGCACACACAGATACACACACAGACAGACACACACACACGCACTCACGCTCACACACACACACACACACACACACAGACACGGACACACAGACACACACACACAGACACACAGACACGCACAGACATGCACACGCACACACAGATACACACACAGACAGACACACACACACGCACTCACGCTCACACACACACACACACACACACACAGACACGGACACACAGACACACACACACAGACACACAGACACGCACAGACATGCACACGCACACACAGATACACACACAGACAGACACACACACACGCACTCACGCTCACACACACACACACACACACACACAGACACGGACACACAGACACACACACACAGACACACAGACACGCACAGACATGCACACGCACACACAGATACACACACAGACAGACACACACACACGCACTCACGCTCACACACACACACACACACACACACAGACACGGACACACAGACACACACACACAGACACACAGACACGCACAGACATGCACACGCACACACAGATACACACACAGACAGACACACACACACGCACTCACGCTCACACACACACACACACACACACACAGACACGGACACACAGACACACACACACAGACACACAGACACGCACACACAGACACGCACACACAGACACAGACACGCACACACAGACAGACACAGACGATTAAATCTACAGTAAAAAACTGTTTTTCAAAGAATATGAGCATTAAAGCAAATTAAAAATAAAATAATAAAAACAAAAATAAAATAATATTATAAAAAAAATAAAATAAAAAAAAATAATACAATTATTCAATTAATAAAATTATTAAAAATCAAATATGAATTGTTTTATTTAATAAATATATTTAATATAATTAAAAATGAATAATACTAGATATATTTAAATATAATCTGAATTATCTAATGAAACATTACCCTCTCGGTCGGCCATGCTGTCGAAGAACAGCCAGTCCGTGGGTTGGGGTCCGTGTTTGACGAAGCTCACGTAGTGACTCGTCTCGATGCAGGTGACGGCGAACAGATCCATCAGTTGCCGGGCCCCGTGAACTGGCCCTTCCCAGCAGCCCCGGGGCCTCTGTGTGTGTTACCTGTGTGTTACAGGTGTTGCAGTACTGTTTTAACTGTCCAGGTGTGATGTCAACATCCTCGTAACACTGCAGACACTCCCACTGCGCCACCGACTGACAGATACTGCACTGCCGCAGAGCTGCACACACACAATAATAAACATTTCAAAAATCATAAATAAACAATACATTAATGAAATATGCTACATGAAGAAAAATATAAAATATTTTACTTACACATTTATACCTTTGTTTATCAAATTTATATAGTTGTTATAAAATAAATATGTGATAATAAAGAAATAAAGGTATTTGAAATAAAAATATTAAATAAAAAAATGCACAATAAAAGCATCAAATAAGCATAATAAATTGTAATTGAATAAATAATATTACAAATGAATAAATAAATAAATAATGCAAAAAATCAATAAATGAAAATTAATAATAAATAATTAATAAATAATAAACAAATAAAAATATTTTCTAAATAATAAAATAAATCTGATATACAATATAAAATAAAAAATAAATTAATTTACAAATATAAATGTTTTCTTACATATATTTACAATAAAATAAACGCTAAAATACGAAAGAACAATAAAACACCAAAGAATATCAATGAAAACAAAAATTCACTAACTGAAGGAAACATTTAATAAAAAATAAGAAAATTATTAAATAAATTATAATAAAATAAATAATGGAACTAAATAAATAAAAATAATGGAAAATCAATTAATAAAAATTTATAAAAAAATAATGAATAAACAATAAACAAATAAAAAAAATAAAAATAAACACTTTTTATAATAATAATGAAGAAATAAAAATATTTTTAAATAAAATAAATATCCCATTATATACATTTAGTTTAAAATAAATGCAAAAAAATACAAATGAATAACTTTTTTAATTAAATGCTACAAATATTTAATCATAAATACAAATAATAAAAATTAACATGATGTAAATATGATAATGAAAGTGAAAATGCTAAGTAGTGAGTGAATGAGTGCAGCGCTCTGACTCTCGTCCAGCAGGTCAGTGATGTCGAGGCTCAGCGAGGGCAGGATGGCGTCAAACATCTTGAACTCTTTGCCGAATCTGGGCATGAGGAGCGGCAAGCAGGACGGAGCCTGGAGAAAACAACAGCCGCGTGATCAGATGAGCCTCTGTGTATTTCACACTGTGTGTCTGTAGGTGTGTGTGTGGTCACCTCCGTGAGCTTGAGTCCCGAGTGCATGAAGGAGGACTCGAGTAACGCCTGAACGCTGGAGACACGCAGGAGCCCCGCGGCTGGAGACACGAGCGGAGAGAGCGGAGGAGACGCCGGAGGAAAGAGCTGATAGATGAAGCACTCCTGTGCTTTCTGACTCACAGACCTGCTCACACACACACACACACAGAGACACACACTCTCTCACACACACACACAC
>NW_015656606.1:833520-834076 GCF_001515625.1 Sinocyclocheilus rhinocerous
ACACACACACACACACACACACACACACACACACACACACACGAGTCGGGATTACTGATATACAATATACAAATATGAAGATGGCTTACTGTCTTTATGAGCTAAACTCACGATATGCATCATAATATTACATGATAATCTGGCTGTAAAGCTACACAGCGTGAGGTTAAACAAGCAAAGACGCTGCATAACATACAGCACACATGCGTGCGGTTTACAGCGTGTTTGACGCTCACTGATGCTTCAGGACACACAGACAAACACACACCTGATCTTCAGAAGCGGCTCAACCTGGAGAAGCAGGAAAAGCTGGTTGAGGAATTCCTCTGGATCTGAACACACACACACACCGGCTGTCAGTCTCCTGAATGGTTATAAATACACTACAGAACTGAAAACAGTAGAAGTGCAGCATTATCTCCGCTCAACACCATCACGGACGCCGCTGATACATCGATACCAAACGCAGAGCTGGTAGATCACTTACAAACTGTAGTCCGTTACTGATTCCAAATTACATGACAATAATTGTAGTTAGTAACGTAATCCATTACAT
>NW_015656606.1:834270-835503 GCF_001515625.1 Sinocyclocheilus rhinocerous
ACACACACACACCGGCTGTCAGTCTCCTGAATGGTTATAAATACACTACAGAACTGAAAACAGTAGAAGTGCAGCATTATCTCCGCTCAACACCATCACGGACGCCGCTGATACATCGATACCAAACGCAGAGCTGGTAGATCACTTACAAACTGTAGTCCGTTACTGATTCCAAATTACATGACAATAATTGTAGTTAGTAACGTAATCCATTACATGACACATTTTTGGTAATGTAATCAGATTACTTTTAGATTACTTTTGATCTGAGTTGTTTTTCACATTGATTTAAACAGGATAATCTTGTACCATATTGACATAAAAACATAAAGAGTAAGAAAATATATTCCATTGTTTGTTATTGACAACATGAAGTGCACTAAACATTACATTACGTCAAGGTTTCCCAAACTGGGGTTCGTGAGTTTGATGAAAAACTAATAATTAATTAGATCATAAAAATGTACACACACGCGCACATGCACACTCGCACTCGCACACTTGCACACACACACACACACACACACACACACACGCACACACACACACACACACGCGCGCGCGCACACGCACTTGCACACGCACACACACGCGCACTCGCACACAAACTCACTCACACACACACACACACACACACACGCACGCACACGCACTTGCACACGCACACACACGCGCACTCGCACAGTCAAACACACACCTTTCTCCTCGTTGGTAAATCCTGAATCAGCGGTTTCTTCTTTCAGTAGTTTGCGTAAAGCCATGGTTTTACTGGCACACACGTATCCATACCTGCAGGAAACACACACACAGCATCTCATGATGGTTTCATCTAAAACGCTCACGATCAGGATGGGAAACAAGTGTTTCTCATCGATCTGTCATAGTGATAGGAGATGTTTAGATGTGTGTCAGTGTGTGTGTGTGTGTGTGTGTGTGTGTATACAGGTTTTTCTACACTGGTGGGGACTTAAATCTGAATACACACAGACTCATAGGGACTCGTGACACGGTGGGGACCTAAATTAAGGTCCCCATGAGTACAGAAGCTTATAAATCATACAGAATGTTTTTTTTTTTGAAAATCTAAAAATGCAGAAAGTTTCCTGTGAGGGGTAGGTTTAGGGGTAGGGTTGGTGTAGGGCAATAGAATATACGGTCTGTACAGTAGAAAAACCATTACGCCTATGGAGAGTCCCCACAAGGATAGCTGACCAGACGTGTGTGTGTGTGTGT
>NW_015656606.1:835513-841511 GCF_001515625.1 Sinocyclocheilus rhinocerous
GTGTGTGTGTGTGTGTGTGTGAGTGTGCGTGTGAGAGTGCGTGCATGTGTGTGTGTTGAGTGTGATTGTGTGTGTGTGTGCGTGTGTGTGTGAGTGAGTGTGTGTTACCGGCGCAGAGGATTGACGATCTCGCAGCGCAGCAGATCCTGAGCGCTTTGACTGATGGGATTGTTCTGAGCTCCAACCGGCCAAAACAGCAGCCAGTCGAACGAGCTGCAGCACGAGAACATACTGACACACACACACACAGGAACATGAATCAGCATTAGCAACACATAAACTAACAGCAGACACAGCGAGCGATAAAAACCCTCAGTGAAGATCATCACACAGACAAACACACTCACACTGTGTGTGACACTGGAGTTACGCTTTTAAATATTTACAACGGCATTATTTCAGTATCATTGACTTACTCCTCATTCTTGTTATTTTAGTACTTAAAATAAGTTCAACTAAATGTGAAATGCTTTTAATGCATGCAACACAAAAGTGCAGAAGAGCGTGTGGTTTTACGCCGTGACAAATCACGCTTCAAAACACATCTCCAGCGCCCAGCGTTTGCTGCCTGCTTCTGAACGCTGAGTCGCTGGCATGTTTACAGAGTGTGTGTCGTCAGATGGAGGAACGGAGGTTCACGCACCTGAAGAGAGACGCGTCCAGGTAGCAGGAGTTGAGGTGACCCTGAATGCCTTTCTTGAAGCCCTCGTACGTCAGATGGGCGTCTGGACCGCACAGCGGAGGCGTGTGCTCCTCCACACGCTTACTGCTCCAGTTAGCAAACGCTGAAACACACCATCACACTCGCTCAGCACACACACTACTGACAGACGAGACATTACTGCTGCAATAATACGCATTATTCTATACTTTGCAAAGGTATGCATTATCATGGATTATGCATAAGTGTACTAACACATCATTTTCTTTGAATCAGATTGCTAAATGAAACCCTTACAGAATTTAAGACAATATTTTTGCAGTTCTAATATGCATTATTATATATTTTGTAATCTTCTGCATTATCATGCATAAATATATTAAGGCATATTTCTTTCACTGCTTAAGAATTTTTTTTTGCGGTAATAACATGCAATGCTAGATATTTTGCAACTTCATACATTTATGCATAATGCATAAATATATAAAAGCATAATTTACATTTAATTAAACTGCTCAATGAGGACCTTACAGAATTTGAGACATTATCACTGCAATATGTTTGCAGTAACAATACGCATTATTATATATTTAGAATATTTATTTTGCAATCCATTATTATGGATTAAACAAATTATAACTTATATAATTTATGTATATAAATATAAAATAAAAAAATATTTATACATATATATATATATATATATATATATAGGTTATTTATAATTAATTATAAATCATAAATTTTATGCATTATGCATAAACATCTTAATGCATAATTTTCATAATGCATAATAGTTGAATTGCTAAATGATGACCTTGCAGAATTTAATAATATGCAATATTACATATATTTACAATTTTATGCATTTTATCACTTTGTAGTTTAGTGCAATATATACTCAGTATTATATATTGAAATAATGTCCATTGTTACAAGCACCATATAAATGAGACTGACTCTAGCTCCAGCTCCTGGAGGGCCGCTGTCCTGCCTGGACGTTTGTAGTCTGCCTAGTAAGAGCTTAACTAGCTGGTTCAGGTGTGTTTGACTAGGGTTGGAGCTGAACTCTGAGTGCTCACCGATGGAGTTGCAGCGGTCGACCTGATTGATGGGCAGCTCAGGCTCAGGAAACCTGGAGTCGCGTCTGCAGTTCCTCAGTCTGACGAACAGGCCTTTGTGAGCGGGACAGTGGAAGTGACGTTCACCGAGATAACTGCCATCTGTGGCGGCGGACAACTCCTGATCCTGGTGGGGCGGGAGATAAATACATAAAACTACACATTTTATATATATATACACTGCCGGTCAAAGGTTTGGGATCAGAAAACGTATATTCTTTCTTTTTTGAAAGAAATTAAAACTTTTATTTAGCGAGGATGTGTTAAATTTTTAAGAAGTGATAGCAAAGATTTATATTGTTAAAAAAAAATTATATATGTTCTTTTTAACTTTTTATTCATCAAAGAATCCTGAAAAAAGTATTGTAGTTTCCAAAAAATAAAATAAAAAAATATTTGGCAGCACAACATTGATAATTCTAATAATAAATCAGCATATTAGAATGATTTCTGAAGATCATGTGACACTTTATACTGGAGTAATGATGATGGAAATTCAGCTGTGATCACAGGAATAAATTACAGTTTAAAATAGAAACCATTATTTTATATTGTAATAACATTTTGCAAGATTACTGTTTTTTTTCTGTATTTTTGATCAAATAAATGCAGCCTTGATGAGCAGAAGAGACTTCTTTAAAAACATTACAAGTCTTACTGAGTAGTGTATATATATATATATATATGATGTATTTATTTGTGCATAAGTGAGAGTTGTTTGTGTACCAGCTCGATTCCAGCAACTGGTTCCGGGATGTTGTTGATTTGTCCAATCCAGCGAATGACTCCGAAAAGGGGCGGGTCGTTCACTTCCACCATGGAACCCACCTCCAACCAGGTGCCAAGCTCCGCCCTCTGCTCAGCGATTGGTGGAGACGGGAGGTTGTGGAATCCGTTGGAGGAGCGGGACTGGTCGGTGGGCAGGGCCTGGGGTTTGATGGGCGGGACCGCGGGAGGCTGCAGGGCAGGTTTGGGTGTCGTGAGCGGAGAAGGAGGTTTCAGAGCGGCTTTCGGGGCGGAGGAGGACGGAGGCTGGAGGGCTTTTCTGGCCGTCAGCAGCATGGATGGCTGGATGAGCGGCCGGTTCAGGGCCTGTGACGAGTCATTGCTGGGCGATGGTGGCTGAAGGGCGGGTTTATTGGGGACGGGCAGCGGTGGCAGTTTAGGACTGGTTACTGCCAGAGGAGACCGTTCAGATCTAGATTCTGTACAACAGAACACATGACACATATATTTAAATATACAGATAGATAGACAGATAGATAAAAGAGCTGTTAAAAGAGCTAAAGTTTTCTCCCATCTTAAATCTTTCAAACCAGA
Source organism: Sinocyclocheilus rhinocerous (assembly GCF_001515625.1). Classification (NCBI taxonomy): domain Eukaryota; kingdom Metazoa; phylum Chordata; class Actinopteri; order Cypriniformes; family Cyprinidae; genus Sinocyclocheilus; species Sinocyclocheilus rhinocerous. The sequence goes on from NW_015656606.1 coordinate 838,616, forward strand.
TAATATTGTTTTTACAAGAAACACATTTAAGACTGGAAGATCACAATAGAATTCGTAAGATATGGGTTAGTCAAATTTTTCAATCCAAATTTAACAGTAGATTAAGAGGTGTGGCAATTTTAATTAATAAGAGAGTACAATTTATACCTTCTGACACAATCTGTGACCCTAATGGTCGTTACATTATTATGTGTCTTTATACGCCGATGACCGTTTGCTTTACATCAGTGACCCTATATCTAGTTGTCCTTTAATTATATCCTTATTAGGTCGGTTTGGTACCTTTTCGGGATACAAATTAAATTTCCAAAAAAGTGAATGTTTCCCCATTCATAATTTGGCCTTACAGATTCAACAAGAATCATTACCCTTTCGTTTTTCTCCGGATGGGTTTAAATATCTTGGAATTCATATGACTCACTCCTTTTCTTCTTTGTTTGAAGCCAATTATAAAGCTCAGTTAAAAGAAGTAAAGGCAGAGTTGGAAAGATGGCATAGTCTTCCCCTTACTTTAGCCGGAAGAATACATTCAGTGAAAATGACAATTCTTCCCAAGTTCCTTTATTTGTTTCAGTCCCTACCAGTTTTTTTGCCCAAATCCTTTTTCCGTTCAATCAATCAATCTATATCCTCTTTCATTGGGGTTGTTATAGTATAGTAAAAGTAGAAGGAAGGAAAATGTAACTTTCATTGTTTTAATGTATGTTGCTTTACTCCTTCAATAAAAAAAATAAAAAATTAAAATAAAATGAAATAAAAAAAGTATTCCTCATGAGTGTTTGGTAACCAGATTAATTCCACCATATATTTATATTAAATAAAAGCATTTCTACATTTATATATTTAAAACATTAATAATATATACCACCAAAAGTCTGGAATAATTGAAACTCTTATACAATTTTATATTGATATTACATCATGGCAGCAAATCAGCATATTATACTGATTTCTGAAGATCATGTGACACTGAAGACTGGAGTAATGATGCTGAAAATACAGCTGCACATCACAGAAATACATTACAGTTTAACAGATATTCACACAGAAAACAGCTGTTTTAAATTGTAAAAATATTTCAGAATTTTTACTGTATTTTCTAACACATAAATGCAGCCCTGATGAGCAGAAGAAACTTCTTTTAAACATTAACATAAAAAATTCATAATCATTCCAAATGCGCTCATTTGATAGTTTTATGATGTGTCTTGTTCATTCGAAGCCTGACAGCATTTGTTACAGCATATTATTTGATCTTATTAGGTGCATTACTCGTTTCACGGTCTTGACTGTTGATACTTGAAGCAGAAATGTTACCTGCAGTTACTTTAGAGAGGGGAAGCAAAGCGCCAAACTCAGGGGACGGGATGGAGCACAGTTTGGTGTTTTTATGACATCCATCCCATGATCCTCCTGGATGATCCTGAACACACAAACACACATTAAACCTAAAGTTTCCTTTTTGACAACTAAAACTTTACATTGAACTCGGGACGTCAAAACTCACCAGTAACACTCCCACATAAAGCGTGGACGGGGCCCGGTTCGACAGGGGCCCGCAGAACTGGACGCTCCCGCGCTGGACGCACTCGTCCTGGATGAAGCAGACTCTCTGTCCGACGGCGAGCGGCTGCGGGACGCTGGGATTGGGGCCGGACTCCGCAGCGCGTGACAGCATGCTGACGGGGCCCTGGCTGTTAGCGGACGCCGCTAGGTTCGGAGGGCGGTCGCTGGAGCTGCCGCCGTGGGACGATCGAGGGAGCGTGATCTCACTGACCGGGAGGAACAGACCGCAGCCGTCTGGACACGAGAACAACTGATGCCCTTTATAGCTTCCATTGCATTTACCACGACCTGCTGCCCATCCCTGACAGAGACAGACAGAGCAACAGATGCGTCACACATATTTTTAAACACTTTAGTATAATTTTATATTAAAGCAATAAGCCCCGTAAAGCCATGGTTTACAGTGGATTTATAACAGCTAAGGGGCATTGTTAGGTACGACGCGAAGCGGAGGCTTATTGCTTATATTTAACAATTAATTATTTCATGAAACAAAATTTTAGAATATGTATTTTTATTATTTATTACATATATACAATAATTTAATAATTAATATTTAATTAAAATGTAATAAAATTTTAAATGAATATCTATTTTATTATAAATCTTTATTTATAAATAAAAATATGTTTTTAGAGGAAGAAATATGTCAAATATATCTAATAATCATTTTAATATTTTATTATAATTCTATATGAAATATTAGTTAATTAAATTTAATGAAAAAGATTATATAATAAAACTGCACACAGTAGTTTGATAATGTTCAAGTCAGGTGATTGAACTTTTTGTGAAATTCTCTGTGGATTCTTTTTTTCACGGAGTCAGGGTTTTTAAAGAGAATATTGAGGTTTGCTGTCACTTTGATCCTGTAGTTCTGTGTTGTAATTGTTATTGTTCAATGGTCCCTATCCCTCACTTTCAGTTTTAGTCTACTGTTCTTCTGATGAAGTCTTGCCATACTTTGTGTACACAGTCATAACCATAAAGACTGTTGATCTTAAAATACCAAACAATTGGGCTGTAAAACAGGCTCCCATGATTTGTTCTTAAAGGGGTCATATGATGCGATTTCAATTTTTCCTTTCTCTTTGGACTGTTACAAGCTCTTGGTGCATAAAGAAGATCTGTAAAGTTGCAAAGACTAAAGTCTCAAATCCAAAGAGATATTCTTTATAAAATTTAAGAGTCAGCCACGCCTACCTAAAACTGCTCGTTCTAACACGCCCCCACATGTCTACGTCACGATGTGGGAAGATTTGCATAACGCCGCCTAAATGTTCACGCAAAGAAAGAAAGCATAACTTTTATTCTCGCTGTAGTATTGTAG
>NW_015656606.1:841631-857359 GCF_001515625.1 Sinocyclocheilus rhinocerous
TAGTTGGATAATGTTCAAGTGAGGTGATTGAACTTTTTGTGAAATTCTCTGTGGATTCTTTTTTTCACGGAGTCAGGGTTTTTAAAGAGAATAATGAGGTTTGCTGTCACTTTGATCCTGTAGTTCTGTGTTGTAATTGTTATTGTTCAATGGTCCCTATCCCTCACTTTCAGTTTTAGTCTACTGTTCTTCTGATGAAGTCTTGCCATACTTTGTGTACACAGTCATAACCATAAAGACTGTTGATCTTAAAATACCAAACAATTGGGCTGTAAAACAGGCTCCCATGATTTGTTCTTAAAGGGGTCATATGATGCGATTTCAATTTTTCCTTTCTCTTAATTTCTTTTATTTTCTTAAATGTGTGTGTATATATATATATAGTATTTATAGAGTTTTAGCTTTTAGTTTTAATTACTTTTTTTTTTATTTGTAAGTCGCTTTGGATAAAAGCGTCTGCTAAATGACTAAAAGTAAAGTAATAATAAATTTTTTATTTGTCATTATATATAAGCAATGAGTTATTTTTAATTAAATTACGTAACAATAATAATATTTTATAAATATTAAATATTTAATTATAATTCATTATTTCTTTTTGCTACTTTTAAAAATGTCCTGTCTTGTTTCCAATAAACAACAAACTAATATATTTTACTAAATGTATTATTATTAATAATTGCCAAAGTGATGAGATGAAAAATATGTATATGTTCTATCTCACGCAATTTTGCTTCCGAAGTAAATGTCTATATAATATCTATATATTAAAATATAGAGATATATTTTATCTATATTATAACTGGAAAACAAGATTGAGAAAATGTCTATTGTTCACACGTGACATCCAAACTCACTTTTAGCTGAACCCCGAAATGAATGGCGGAGCTTCCCCTCGTCAGCGGCCCGCGGTAACGAAGCTCCGCCTCGGCGAGCTCTGATTGGCTGCGGCTCCAGATGACCCGCACCTCTGACCCCAGCGCTAAAGCGGCCATTCGCTGCAGGAACTGCGTCCTGGACAGCAGTTTGACACGGATGTCCAGGTCAGGGACGGGTTCGAGCAGACCGGCGAACTCGGCCGGGACTTCATTGAGCACCTGTTTGTCCACCTTCACCACGCAGCCATTATCGATCACCTGTGAGGAATAAAGGGTAATGTCGCTTTAAGAACTTGTCATGAGCTATGAGAACATAAACACGTGACACTGACACCACAAATGGACTCCCAGCTGATAATTACAGATAAAGTCTCTCACCTTCACCCACAGGTAATCTCCTCTCCCGCTCCTGTGCGCTCCTCCCTCCTGCTGCTGACAGAGCTGCCCCCGCTGCAGGCGAATGGTTCCTTCCAGGTGGTCCTGCACTCTGTAGTCGGACGCGACCATGTACATTTTGGGGGAGCGTCGCCTTCTACTGTGATGTGCGTCGCCGGACATGGTGATGGACCTGCGGGTGTAAGAGACAGTAACACTTCAGTGTAGCAGGGGATAACACGATAAACTCAATAAAACAGTATTAGTAACCAATGAAAACTAAGTTCGAATCGAATTCGCTTAGTTTCAAACTGGGAAACTACGCGCAAAGTGAACCAAAAAACATTTCCTGCTTCATCAAACCTGCTGAACCGCATCTGGCGGTTTGATCTGGGTTGTAAAAATCGTTTTGATTTCAAACACGCTGAAACACAGACAACAGACGTTAACTTACCGATAAAGTCATCACCTCGGTTTAAAAGTGCGACACTAATGCGCTCCGATAAAAACACAATAATGCCTCACTTTCACCAAAGCAGGAAGCGAGATGACGGACGGCTGCGTGGACCAATCAGAGAGAGGGAATGTTTGGGCCGCGAACGCTCTCTGAACGGCGGGTGGGCGGGGCTTCGCTCGGAGGGAAATTCCACTGTTGCGGTTTTTAGAAATGAGTTTTTTCTTCTGACGGATATTTTGCTCATCTTCCGAGAATTCAAGGGTAAATACACTTATCTTAGACTATATCTATATTTTTTTCAAGATAGTTGGATTTGAAACGACATTTATAAACAAAAATTAGGAAAGTAAGGACAGTGATGTGAAAAGATGAGATGAGTGGAAAAATGATATTTCATAAACGTTTGAGAGAAACTTTGCGTTGGCTAGCAAAAACATTGAAATATATAAAATCACTGGAATACTATATAAACATATATTCACTCCCAGCTGGTATTTCAATCGCACAGTCTCTCAGGGGAACGTTTGCGTTTTCGCGCCAAATACAAGCGATCGTTAATTTCGCAAAAGTTTTGCGAACAAATGCAAAAACAGCGAAATATAAATATCCGTACCATATGAATCAACTAATCTAACTTTGTAAGAGGGCCATTCCACCGAATGGGGTGCATTTGTGTCCCCAGGACATTATATGTACAATTATGCATGAGAATTAACTATAAAATACATTTTATTTTAAGCAAAGTGTCCTGCACATTAATCTAACTGAACATTTAAAACATAAATTTTAAAAATTAATAAAAAACTACCTAAAACATTGAAAACATAGCGTTTATTACATGTCCCCAGTCTCTAACGCAACATTTTAACAAGAAATATAATGTTTTAAATCCTTCAGAAGTCATTTTTATTTAGCATTTTTGTGTATCTCCATATCCCATCTGTGCTTTAAATACATTTATTTCAAAATAAATCGATAATATCTCATGTACTCCATGTGGCTATATTATATTTATATGTATTTTCCAATTTTATCCTGAAATCTCAATCCTGTTACTTTCAGTCCTGTTACTCTTATACTCATATGTCCTGTACTCATATATAGTAACTGAGTAACAGTAACAGGAGTGAGTAGTGTCATCTGATTTATTAATGTAAGGCTACATCCATATAAATCTAGATACAAAAGACGTGTTAAAAATCAATACAAAGTGTATTCAAACCTATATACACATATAATGGATACTCATTCCTGTTACCCAGTTTCATTCCTGTTACTAAATAGCTTTTTCTTAAAAAAAAAAAGTTAAACCACTATTTTTTAAATTAAGTTTGGTCCATCATTTATCCCATTGTTTAATAAACTGCATCAAAGAAAACTGATAAGCTTTATGATAAGGTTTGAGTCGCCTTGTGTACATAAATAGTGATTTTTTTTAATGATAAATATAATTTTTGTTGACAACGAAACCAACAATTTCTTTAAAATAAACACCTGCCTGTGCGGAAAATTAAGGAATTTGTTGACATATTTTTAAACATTCTTTTTTTTAAAGACATAAGAGTTTTGGTAACAGGACTGAGAAAAATGCATCCATCTTCCACTTAAAAACCGTGTAAAAAATTAAATAAAGTTACCTGAGATTGACCAGTAATAGTTAATTATGTGTATTACTAGATTCAGTCTTAAGAAAAGATAAAAAAAAATTTTTTTTTTTGGAAGAGTTTTGGAAGCAAATGGCACCCATTCATTGGAACGGATCAAGAGTCACTTTTAAGTCAGACATTTTATTAGATTCTACTTTCGTAGTCACAAAAATGTTTACATTTTAAACACAACAAACAAGTTTTTTTTAAGAAACATTTTTATACATAATATTATACACTTTTACTTTTCACATGAAACATACAAAATATTAAATACACATTAATAACCATTAATAAATAAGTGCGCAAGTTAAGGAAAATACAAGAAATCCAATATAAAACTAAAGACTTTAGAAAACCTGCCAACTTTGCATTGTTTAAAAAAAAAAAACAGATTAACTTCACAAATTAAAAACCTCTTCCTTCATTTTTAGAAGTACTAGAATTGGTTAAATCTAAGTGCTAAGTAGTTGAGTTCTTGTAGCGCCAGCGCTATCAGGCTGATGCCGCAGAGGACCTCAGTGAAACACTCATCACACCGTGTCAGTCTGGTCTGGTCTCTGATGCTGTGGTCACTGCACTGAGTGCTCGGTGTTGATGAAGTACGTGCTCAGCTGTCCTTTGCCCTTCACGTGGATCGCTCCTCTCAGAGTTACGCCGAAGCCTAGCCTTTGAGCCACCTGCGCCGTCTCCTCTGTCACCTGAGAACACGACAAACAGCATACATCTGAAGTGAGATCACGCGGAGCTGGATTTGTGTACAAGTTGACATTTACTCCTGGTGCATGCATCTCAAACGGGTTTCCACTCATGATGCTGCAGGCTCCCACTTTTTTATTCAACTTCAAACATGCTATTTTGTTAATTTGTGACCCTGGAGCACAAAACCAGCCATAAGGGTCAATTTTTTTAAAATTGAGATTTATGCATCATCTGAAAGCTGAATAAATAAGCTTTCCATTGATGTATGGTTTGTTAGGATAGGACAATTTTTTTGGCTGAGATACAACTATTTGAAAATCTGGAATCTGAGGGTGCAAAAAAATCTAAATATTGAGAAAATCATCTTTAAAGTTGTTCAAATGAAGTTCTTAGCAATGCATATTACTAATCAAAAATTAAGTTTTAATATATTTACGGTAGGAAATTGACAAAATATCTTCATGGAACATGATCTTTACTTAATATCCTAATGATTTTTGGCATAAAATAAAAATGGATAATTTTGACCCATACAATGTATTGTTGGCTATTGCTACAAATATACCCCAGCGACTTAACACTGCTTTTGTGCTGCAGGGTCACATATGGGTTTAGAAGACTTCATATGGATCACTCTAATGCGGTGTTTCTCAACCAGGGGCCCGGGGCCCACTAGAGGGCCCCAGCAAACCTTTAATGGAGCCTCAAGATGATTTAAAGGAACACTCCACTATTTTTGAAAATAGGCTAATTTTCCAGCTCCCCTAGAGTTAAACAGTTGAGTTTTACCGTTTTCGAATCCATTCAGCCTAATTCAGTTGCAAATATTCTGCATTTCCCTGAGAAGCTTTGTGTCACAAAAACACTGAAACATACAGTATATTGATCTAATTTTATACCACTCAAGCTTCTCAGGGAACTTAAGCGTTCTCTTAAAAATGTTTTGTGAACGAATGCAGATTTCTCAGGTAGTACAAAATATCTGCTAATTTGTCAGGGAACACAAAAGTTTTGCGAACAAATGGAAACTAGAAACCGAACCTGTGAATATTTTCATGGACAATAAAGGTAAATCTAAAGGTTCAAATCAAGCTAAAACATCAAATGCAGTTTCACCAAAGAGAGCTCAGGCCTCATGTCAGAGACTAACTTTAGCTTTGTTAATTTCCCTGTGCAAATAAATCATCTTTTTTGTTTGAGCAGAGCAGATTTCTGAGGTTTACGCAGAAACGCTTCCTTGCATTACACCACAGACAGACTGATGTTGAGGCGCGCACCTGTATTTTATCCAGGACTCCAGTGCTGTCCATCCGGCTGGCCACATTAACCGTGTTTCCCCAGATGTCATACTGAGGTTTATGAGCGCCGATGACGCCTGCGATCAGAGGACCGTGATTTATCCCTGAACACAACACAGAACACCCAACACCAGTCAGATTAATCTTAGATTTATTAGAGAGAGTCTCTGCTGCTCACCAAACCTGCATTTATTTGATCAAAGATACAGTAAAAATTATGAAATATTATTCTAATGTAAAACAGCTGCTTTCTATGTGAATATCTGTTAAACTGTAATTTATTGCTCTGAATTTTCAGCAGCATTACTCCAGTCGTCAGTGTCACATGATCTTCAGAAATCATTCTAATATGCTGATTTGCTGCTCGAGAAACATTTCTGATTATTATCAATGTTGAAAACAGTTGTGCTGCACAATATTTTTGTGGAGACTGTTACACATTTTATTTTTCAGGATTCACAGATGAACAGAAAGTTCAAAAGAACAGCATTTATTTGAAATAGAAATCTTTTGAAACATTATAAATGTCTCTACTGGCACTTTTAATGCGTCGTTTATTAATAAAAGTATAATTTCTTTATTTTTTTGTAACTTTCCCCAAACTTTTGAATGATAGATTATCACGGTTTCCGCAAAAATATTGTGCAGCACGACTGTTTTCAACATTGATAATAATCAGAAATGTTTCTTGAGCAGCAAATCAGCATATTATTATGATTTCTGAAGATCATGTGACACTGAAGACTGGAGTAATGATGCTGAAAATACAGCTGCGCATCACAGAAATAAATTACAGTTTAACAGATATTCACATAGAACACAGATATTTTACATTATAATAATATTTCACTATTTTTAATGTATTTTTATCAGATAAATGCAGCCTTGGTGAGCAGAACTTTTGACCAATAGTATATATATATATATATATATACTACAGTATATAATAAGTGTCTGTGTTGTACCGATCCTCAGTTGGAAGCTGTTGAACGAGTGCATGTTGATGTTCTCCAGTCTCCCCATCAGAGCGATGGCGAAGTCCAGCATGCTGCGGATGTGACTGTAGCTCATGTCGCACGTCTGTGAACGGTAAAAACAGATGAAAACTCATGCATGTCTATTTACACATGCAAAACATGCCCTTTAAGCATGCCACACGACTTACCCGTCTCTCCTCTGTTTTGGCAGGTTTGGTCAGTCCAGCCACCGCCATGTAGGTGCTGCTGATGGTCTTGATCTTTTCCACGGCGCTGAACTTGGGCTTGTTGAGGAGCTGCAAGAGAGCATTACGAGGCAGGTGGGTTAAAAAGACCACAGGCAGACGGACAAACAGACATCGGACGGACATCCACCTCGTCAAAGTCTGAAATGATCTCGTTGAGGAAGCGAAGGCACTCCAGGCCGTCGTTGTTGACGCTGCTCTCGTTGTAAAACTCCTTGAAGAAATGCGGCACGGACGCGAACATCACGCAAACACACTCGCACGACTTACTGTACAAGTCCTGAAACACACACACACATCAGTACTATCACAGAAAACTAACTCACATCATATTTGATCATCAGGCTTTTATGGCTCATGTAGTCTGATACAGTGAGAATAAGAAGCTCAGTTTTATCCAGAGACTCAAACTGAGCAAATTATATTTCTATAATGAAATGCTGATGCTTGTGCTGTAAATCAGTGAGATCTTTCTAACAGTGCAGCAGATACTGATATAAAATGATCTAAATATCACTCTATATCTCCAGTAATCTGTCTCAGTAAGATGAGATTGAAATGCTCCAAACATATAATGCAGTGATTGAGAGCTGAAGAAATAAAGGCTCCTCAGAAGATGTGAGATGTTCTGGAGGCTTGTGAAGATCATTCCTCCGCTGAGGAACAGTGAAAGTAAAGCTTCTGGAAACAAACGCTCCTCAAAAGATCCTGAGGATCAGATTTGAGACTCTAAAACATGATTGATGGAGAATCAAGTAAAGCTGAGCTGCTTCAGTCCAGTAAGTGTTCATCTGGAGATATTACTGCAGTTATTCTGACCTTTACTTGATCAAAACCAGTCAAGATCCAGCTACAGTTACACTAAAAGAGCTCTGACTGGATAAAACACTCTAATCGATCAACCAGAGACAGAAGACATGCAGGAGATCGAGTGTGAAACAGCAAATATAGAGGCCTTTATGTATCAAATATGCTACAGTAGCATTATAGTGTTACATGCATCCATTCAGAGATGTTAGTAAAGTATAGTGTTAACTCTGTGAGTGTTTGACCTGGTTCTGGATGTCTTTGCCGATGAAGAAGTCTGTGACGTGCTCCGGCAGAAGGTTCTGCAGCAGCAGTCTGTTGACGTTCTTGGTCGTCTCCATTTCCTCCGTCTCTTTATTAAAGCACTTCTCCAGCAGGAACTCCGTCCGAGAGCCCAACTCGTCCTGCATCATAGTAAACACTCAGATTACTCCAGTGACACGGCGGGAGTTCTGCTCAAGTGGGAGACACATTTCATACATGATATTTCCAAGAAAACATGAAAAAGATGTGTAATCGAGAAACGTTCTACTAAAATTATTTTGAGGTATTAAACTAAAGTGTTATTTTATTATCATCATTCATCATATATATATACAGTATATATATATATATATTTATTTATTAATTTTTTTGGTGTTTTTGTCATTTTTATTATTTTTAATATGTATATATTGTGTTTTTATTCATTTTCCGTTTTAGTTTCGTTTATTTCAGTTTCATGTATTTTGGCATCCAGTATTTTTCCTTTGAAAATGTGGTTGTTAAGACCCAAAGATTTATTTATGCTGTCAGCTAAAGGGATACCAGACAGTAATTTATCTCGGCTCTGATGTCCAATGGTAATTCAGTATGATTGATATACTAGTTTTTGTTAATATTCAAATGAGATTATATATTTTTTATTTTAATATTTTGAATTACATTTTATTTTTCCTGTTTTCATTTTAATTTCAGTTACATTTTTGTTATCTTGTTGTGTTTTTGTCATTTTTATTATTATTTTTTTAAAATATGTATATTTAATACTTGTTTTCATTTATTTACTTTTAGCTATTTTAATACTTTAACATAAATTAACTGAAAATGGGAAATGTTGCTGTCAGACTCTGTTCTGTGTTTTGTGTGTGTTCTGCTCCCCATGTGTTTCCATGTCCTTATTTAGGAAATTTATGTCCTTATTTGGTCTTCCTGTTCCTGCCCTGATTGTGTTTATTTGATCCCAGCTGTGTCCCATTGATTTCCTTGTTTCGTTCCGATTATATAAACCCTGTGTTTTCTGAATTTCCGTAGTCCGGAATTGTTCGTCTTACGTGTGCTTTCCTGGTGTTCTGTTCATTAAAGTTCTGTTTATTGGAATCTCCTATGTCTCCGCGTCTCCTCGCTCCAGCACAGTAGGCACACATGACAGTTGCCTTGGCAACTAGCTTTAATAAGACTAGCTTTTTAAAAAAATATCATAAACATTTTTTTCAAATAATGATTATTTTCTTCAAGTAGTTATACATTTAGTTTTAGTTAACTATAATAACCCTGCTGTGGTCGGGCAATTCTAACAATAGTTATAAATAAAAACGTAAAGAACAAGAAGTCTAAAACTAGTTCAAGATCGATATATTTCAGTAAATAGGATTTAACTAATGTCATATATTTATAATGTATGAATCAGTTGCTGTAACAGCTAAAGGAAGTAGCACCATTCAAAGACAAAAACTACTCCCTTTAGAGAAGTAGTTAGTCATCTGGAGCGGATTATTTTGTAAACTTCCCCATTACTGAATACATCATATCAAACTAAAATACTCATAATCAAATATACACACACACACACTCTTACCTGTCGCACAAGAATAAGGGAAATCAAGTAGAAAATGACCAGCCAAATGCCAGACATGATCTTGGGCTCCTTAAGAACTCCTGGCCTAAAACACACACACACACACACACACACACACAGAGACAGACAGAGACAGTGAGATATAATAAATATTAATTTCCACTCAATTTATTGAAATTGTACAACAATCACAGTGTTTCTGGACACATGTTAGAGTTACAACACAAAAGAAACGTGGAATCGGCTCTGAATCTGGACTGTCAAACACACTAAATTTACAAAATCAATATTTGACTCTGTTTACATTCTTGATTCATGTTCCTGCTCTTATTATGGATGATAAATCAGTGACGTTATAATAAAGAAAAAATGTTTGTCTTCATAATCTTTCATCAAAAGTCTGACATCACTAATCCTTCTTATTTTTCAACTGCCTTTAATAAAAAAACTTTTTCCATCCAAAAAAATCCACATGAATCAATTAAGTCCCACCTACATTAAATTTCTTATTAACTATATGAAATACGTCACACTGCTGAAATAAAATGGCAGCATGTAATTTTAATACATTGCACTAAATTTTAATGCAATATGAAATTAATATATATTCAGAGATCTGTTTCAACACATTCTAATCTAAACTTACAATTAATTGTTTATGCTAAATATTCATGCAAATGAAACTGCATCTATACTAAATATTAATGCCGCTGATTGTGACACATTATTTAAATTAGGTCTGCACAATTAATCAAAATAAAATTTAAATAATTGCAAATTGCTATTATCATTTTTAATACATGTTCATTTTTACAGTACAATTGTATTATTAAAATAGTAATATATTTCTGTCTTCATTTTTATAGTAAAAATAATAACAACTGTTAATATTATTGTTGTTACAAGAGTTAATTATGAATAATCCAATAAACTAAAATGAGTAATCCAATAATAATAGTTTTTATTTATATTGTTATTATACTTATACATAATAATAATAATTATTATTATAAACAATTAAAATTATAGATTAGAATTATGTAAAATAATAACTGTTATTGTTATAAATTAAAATTAATAATCCAATAATAACGATTGTTGTTATTATAGTTGTTGTAAGTGAAAATTATTATGAATAATAATAATGTTATTTTATATTGTTATCATATGTTATAAATAATAATTTTCAAATTGATTAGTTTGCTAAATATCACTTAGACACTATCACAGCTCAAGTAGGTTTCAGTCCACTTTAAAAATTTTGAAACAAAGTCAAAGCAAAGACATTTTTTAAACTCTTTTCAGTCACTGGATATTATATATTGCATTTATATAAAGCTAGTCCTGCTGAATCAGGTGTGTGTGTGTGTGTGTGTGTGTGTGTTTGGCTCTTACGTGCTGTTGCCGCTGTAGAGTTGTTTCATGTAGCAGTCGGAGCGCGGTGCGTAAACGTGCAGGAAGAGTGCGAGATAAACCACCACAGCGAGGGTCAGGAGGAAGACTTTAACAGACACGCTCACACGCACAAACACAATCACGCCCAACATCGCCAGCAGACAGCAGTACAGATAATACTGCACACACACACAACATATGATCAATATGACATCAACACGAATGCAAATTATCATCTCTATTGACCATTTATAATATAAGCTAAAAGCTCACCGGGACAGTGTAGAGATTGAGAGTGTTCAGTACTGTTGCATTGTGGGAAACATTTAAACAGTTATCGCCTGGGATAAAAACCTACAAAACAAACAGATAAAGTTTAAGATTTTGTACAGACAGACATTAAGACATTTATTTTCTTTTAAAAAAATTAATTTGATCTTTATGGGACAGTCGATAGAACAACGAGAAATTTAGCCAAAGTTCTTCAGTAAAGGTCAAAACTAATTAGATGCATTTTGATAAAACATGTATATTACAGTTATAGACTTTCTTAGAGGATGTTCAAGCTAATCAAAAAACCATAAGCAATAGTAACACATTTGTGCAATAATTTTTACACAGACATGTTTGATTCTAACAGGATTAAATTCGCAAAGTTAGATTAACTACTTCACCTAAAACTCATCAAAAAACTAATCAAACATCTATCAACTTTTAAGGCAAGACACCCCAGGTGAATAGGGTAAAAATTTGAATAATATATAACTAATAAATAATCACCATATTTTCCCAGTTGATTGATTGAATTAAAAATAAAAAAAAATAATTTATAACTACAAGTTTTTTTAAATGTTATGTTTAAATGTGCAAGTGAACTGGATAAAGCCTAGTTTAAAATTCTTGTTTGATTTTGTTGACATATTAGAGTTAAAGGTTTTTACAGAGGGGATTTTGGATTTCTCTTTTTATTACTCCATAAATCAGAAAATACTGTCAATAGGCAAAAAAAAAGATTTTCGCCATGTTTTTAGAAATAAAATGTATAAGTTCAGGCGAAAGACATATCAGCAAACCCCTCTGTAAAAACCTTCAGAATATAGAGAGGAATAAAACTTCTAAACCTGGTGTCTGTAAGTGCTGCTGAAGTAGAGATAAAACTCAAATGGCCTTTAGAGATATGTATCGTAATTGAAATCTACAGATGCAAATAGATAAAGTGCAATAATAAAATCAGGCCTATGATATATGAACAAATCCTTCAGTAAAATCCTTCAGAATACAGAGAGGAATAAAACTGCTAAGTTTGGTGTCTGTAAGTGCTGCTGAAGTGGAGATAAAACTCATTTTAGAAAAAGGCCTTTAGAGATATGTATTGTAATTGTGAATTGAAGTGCAATAATAAAACAAGGCAAAATACATATCAACAAACCCCTCAGTAAAATCCTTCAGAATATAGAGAGGAATAAAACTGCTAAGTTTGGTGTATGTAAGTGCTGCTGAAGTGGAGATAAAACTCGTTTTAAGGAAACCTCCTTTAAAGATATGCATCACAATATCGCAAATAGATAAAGAGCATTATAATGAACACTTAAAATGTGTATTTTGGATGTTTTCTTTCTACTGGTTTGTAAGAACGCGCAACATTACAAGCATCTTTCTGTGGCGTGTAACCCGCTTTTGCAGTGTAAAGGCGGTTTTGGCTGCTTTGACTCTTTTGTCTAGTCACAAACAGTCCTGAGCTGATGTTTGTGAAGGTGTTTCTCAGCACGTTGCTGTTGACTCACTATGTTCAGCACTGCCATGAGCAGCGTGATGAGCAGACAGAGAAACACCAGCAGCAGCCGCAGCGCCGCCCTGGTGGCCACACCGTCAAACAGCGTCGAGACCCAGCGGATGCTGCGGGGAAACTTAGAGTGCCAGCGCTGACACACAAACACATATTAAAACATTAACAAATAACACAAGATACTCCTTAGAATAATTATATAACTTCCTTTTCTGTTCTTTTTATTAACACATTCTTCATAATAATAGTAAGTGTTAACTATTTAAAAAGTCACAATGGTCAACCACTAATATGAATTTTCTTAAAATATACACACAAACTTATATAAATATGACAAGCAGTCATACCTTCAGGAACTTAGTGAAGACCACAAGCACAATCAGTATTTGGACAGGGAAAGTGGCACCGTACGACACCGCCAACGCAAAATTTCTGTATGTGCACAAAGAAAACGTGTTAATTTAGAAAAATATAAACAATTTAGAAAATGTTTTCCTTAATGTTTGTAATAAATAACAGGCAATGTGTATTGTGTTAAAATCAACATGAAGACAGTTTTACTACTGAAATCTGGCCCTCGCCACAATATAGATCAAATAACAGTTGTAAAATTGTTTAATTTTTAGGATACAGTTGTAAAATTGTTTCATTTTCAGGATACAGTTGTAAAATTGTTTCATTTTCATTTTAGGGTTTTGTTTTTAGATCAGGGATTCCCAAACTTTTTTGTTAGCCAAAACCCTTTTAGCTAAAATATTATAATCTCTAAACCCCTAGAGATTTTAAGTTTTAATTGTTATTCTAATAAAGCAATAAGCCCCAAGAAGCCGTGGTTTACAGTGAATTTATAACAGCTAAGGGGCGTTGTTAAAAAACCCCCTTAGCTGTTATAAATTCACTGTAAACCACGGCTTCACGGGGCTTATTGCTTTTATAAAACGGTTATTCCATATACGTAGTAAGGTTTCACAAAATAAAACAGAGCAAATAAAGAGTAATGATATTAATAAAAACAGTATTCTTCCACCAAACAATGTAGCTCCTCAGAAACAGTTGTGGTTGCAACAAAGTGGTTGCCGAGCAACAGACAAAGTAAACAAAGGTGTATGTTTGTAGAGTAATTTACAACAGCTTAGAACGTGGCTCAGCCAATCAGAATCAAGGACCGGAACTATCCGGTTTATAATAATAATTATAATATAATGATTAGTAAAATTGTAATATTTCAGTAATTTTAATGATCACGACATGCAGCTAACAAATAACATATTTAATCTGTTTTTGTAAGCATTTCATTTTGATTGTTTTTATAAATTTTTTATTTTATTTGAACACTTCTATCATTTAATTAACTATTAGATTTTCATCAACTCATGAACCCCAGTTTGGGAAGCCCTGCTGTAGAATAGCGTGGACTGATGAGCCATTCACAATAAGACCAGCAACATCTACTAAAGTAAATCAAGAGAAATGTATTTTCCTATTATTGTAACGTACGATACTCACCTTTGCGAGGTCAGCATCTGAACCACAAACACAGAGATGAAGATGAAGGCCAAACATATGACAGAGCGATGAAGCCCCTGGACTTCACTTAACGAATACTGACACAAACATACACACCGTTAGAACATAAGAGTGCAAATAATAATCAACTGGAAAAAACACATGCTTTTAAGTGAATAAATAATTCACACCTGTTTCTCCAGCTGAAAATGATTAAAAAATAACGTCACACTGTTCAGCTTCGCTCGTTTCCTAAACAATGAAAAGACGACACTGAGGCAAATATTATTTTATGACTCATTCACTGTGAAGACCGTGAATTCATAATTGTTTGCTCACCCTTCATTTCTCAGAGAGTCTAATGAGTCTATCAGTCCGTTTTCCAGAACTTGTGAAGATCTGAGAAAAGAAACGAATGGGAATTACAAAGTTTTCACACTTGAGAACCAAATTCAGACCACATTTACGTCAACCACAAAACGAACTGTGTCCACCACAAAGTGGCCATAAAAGCCAGCTCCGATCCATTTTTGGTGCATTTTGATAGCAAACCAAACTAAGTTCAAAGTACTTTGTTTGGTACATATGCAAACTACTTTTATATCACTGATGCGAATTAATAAACCTTTAATTTTCACCTTGGAGTGTTGAACTCTGTGAGCACCTGTTGATGAGAAAATAAAAGAATGACAGGAATTAATTTATGTTTTCAGTTGACCATATTCAGCGTGATTCTGTATGATTGGACAGTGATCATGATTGACACTGACTGTGGCCGGCTGTGGTTGGCTGATGCTGTCAGAAGTGGGCGGGGCTGCGAGCGAAGCCTCTGGTTGGTTGAGTCCAGAAAACGGTTTGACGGTTTTCCAGGACTGCAGGTACTGCGACATCCGAACCGACGCGCGGAGCTTCTGACGGTTCACAGGATTGTTGTCCACCTTCAGCTCATGAGTCTGAGACACATGAAAACAACCAGAGAAATTAATACTTTTATTTATAAAGGATGCATTAAACGGATCAAAAGTGCCAGTGAAGACATTTCTAATGTTACAAAAGATTTCAAATAAATGCTGTTCTTTTAAACTTTCTATTCATCTGTGAATCCTGAAAAATAAAATGTATCACAGTTTCCACAAAAATATTGTGCGGCACAACTGTTTTCAACATTGATAATAATCAGAAATATTTCTTGAGCAGCAAATCAGCATATTAGAATGATTTCTGAAGATCATGTGACACTGAAGACTGGAGTAATGATGCTGAAAATACAGCTTTGATCACAGAAATAAATTATATTTGAACAGATATTCACATAGAAAACAGCTGTTTGAAATTATAATATTATTTCACTATTTTTACTGTATTTTTTATTAAATAAATGCAGCCTATCGATTTTATCGATTCATTTGATTAGACAGGATTTGGGAAAAATAAAAGTATTTTATAGATTCCTACAGCATGTAGCGAATCAGCTCATGGGGAAATATGAATAATTAATCATAACTAGTTATAATTAATTATAAATATTTAGATTCGCTGTAGATATTTACTTGACCTCTCAGGGTCAACTGTCTGTCAATTCTAAGAACATTAATTTCCTGGTTAAGGGAAATTACTTTCTTACTGTACAACTCTACACAGAGCCTGCAGCATAAATCTGCATGATTAGGGACGCCAGTTATGAGTAAACAATGAACAACGTCAAGTGTGATACAAATAAGACTTTATTAACTACATAAACACTTAAACTAGTCTAACATACTACATAAACACTTAAACTAGTCTTATATACACATACACACGCACACACACACACACA
>NW_015656606.1:859122-864904 GCF_001515625.1 Sinocyclocheilus rhinocerous
GCATGCATAAAATAGTCTACAATACAACAGATAATATACAAGACCGCAATAATATACACAATGACCTGAAGGATATGTGTGTTCATTCAAAGAAAGGTTTTCCTATTAATTAATTAATTAGCAAAGAAAAGTCCATCCCTTGTGGATTTTCCTTATGGACAAGGCAGTGATTTTCTCCACCTAAATTCCATTAGGTCGTAAATGTATCTGGTGTCAGGGTTGCCATGGTAACCAGGGTCCTGGACCTTGTTCACAGACAACTTGGCACCCAGTATGTTTATTGGGTGAGGGGTCTGTGAACGTTTGTTAATCTAATGAATAATTGATTTGTTAAATCAATCAAATGAAGGTGTGTCTGATTGGTCCAGACGCTACAGCAGATAACTGATAGTCAATAATGAATATTGTTGATCACCTCAGGTGTCGTGTTGGAGTTTTCTGCATTAGGATCGATGACCAGGAACGTTCTCTTTTCCTTCAGTGTGGAATTGCGACTCCCGCCATTTCCTTCCTCCACCTGATATTTCCCGTCCAGGTGAGCGAGCGTGTCCTCTGTAATGTGGACTCTCCTGTGAGAAACCATCATCATCAGAATCATCACCAATAATACTACGGTAATCAGACCTGAGAGGTGTAAAGGTGTGGTACCCAGGCACTCCTCCAGACTCCATGTGATTGGCTAGAGTCACGTCATCTGACCAGACGTCGTACTGCCACTTCTGAAGGCCGATCACGCCGGACAGGACATTACCCGTGTGCACGCCAACACGCATGTTGATGTTCACGTCCGTCGCCTCCCTCAGCTTACTGCAAAAAAATCCTCTCATTTTAAGACCCGAAAAATTTTCGTAAAAAAAAAAAAATTATAAAAAAGTTAACTGAAATAAAATAAAATATTAAACTAATTTAATAAAATAATAATTGAAAAATATTATTAACAATATAAAAAAACGAATAAAAATTGCAGCATTACAACAATTTAAACTCAAGTGAAAACAGAAAATATAACAATAATTTTAAAATATTAAGAAAAACTATCATAGCGTATCTGTCAGACCTATGTTCCTGTTTTGTTGTGTTTTCTCCCCATGTGCTCCCCGTGACCTAGTTTTCCTTTGTGTTTGATTGTGTTCATTGATCTCAAGTGTGTCTCATTAATTCCCTCGTTTAGTTGAGTATTTAAAGTGTGTTCTGCCCTTTGTACCCTGTCCAGTGTTAAACGTCTATGTCCTACGTGTGTTCCTATGTTAACCTTTGTTTGGATTAATAAAAACTGTTCTAGGTGAATTCTCCTACGTCTCCGCGCTCCTTCGCTCCTACATAGTAGGCATTTGTGACAGTATCAATGATATTAATATAACACTGTTATTAAGATGCTTTTTGATCATCGGACTCACTTTATGGCCGTGCACATGTCCAGACCCATCTGAACGCAGTTGCGAGCGTGATGAGAGATCGGATCAGGAAGACCCGACACGCAGTAATAACAGTCGCCCAGGATTTTAATGCGCAAACAGCCGTTCTTCTACAGAGAGCGAGAGAGAAAGCAGAAGAGAGAAAGGGTTGAGCACATAAAGTAAATAGAAACACAGAGAGCAGCAGTAACGCAGATCCTCGCTGACCTTGGCGATGTCGTCAAACCTGCCGAAGAGTTTGTTGAGGACGGCAACGAGCTCCTCAGGTGTGCAGGTGCTGGACAGGTGTGTGAAGCCCACGATATCAGCGTACAGGATACTGCTGACCGAAATCACAACTTCAATAAACTATAACAATTAGAAACGGAGCAATTCCAATAGGGTCAACAGCAATTTCCTCGCACTGCAGTGCTCGGGGCCTAATAATCGCTGTCTGTGAGGGCTTGAGCTTTGGGTTTGTGTGTAATCAGTATAGTCAGCTTCATATAAAAACCAAGGAAATGCTTTGTGTGTGTGTGTGTGTGTGTGTTTATGAGTGTGTTGTGCATGTTTGTTTATGAGTGTGTTGTGTGTGTGTGTGTTTGTTTGTTTATGAGTGTGTTGTGTGTGTGTTTGTCTGGTCTCACCTGATGTCTTTGTGCTGTCGGATGTAGAGACTGTGGAAGTTTGGTCGGTTCTCTTCGGCGCTGCATTTCGCAGACAGACGTTTGACGATTTCCGTCTTCAGCTCCATGGCGATGTATCGCGGCAGCACAGACAGCAGGAGATGCTCCTGGACACACGGGTTAACCGGTTTAACATTGTCTTTATTTACAATGTATTTATTTATTTATTTCAGCTCTGTTCCAAAGCCTAAGCATTGGAAAGCAACATGCACACACTCAAAAACACCCTACTGAGACACACACGGTCTGAATGAAGTATACATGTATGCAAGTCTGTACCTGGTCACGTTTCTGTTTGGCTTGTGTGGCGCGGTTTCTGCTGAAATCTTCCCGTTTCTTGCTGGACTTCCTGTGAGCGTGTTCAGTGTGCCACAGGTGAAACACACCCACGGCATTAACACACACGAACAGCACTGCGTTCGCCACCAGCTGACACAGAAAGAGGTTTTGAATATGTGCGGCGGCAGGAAAATCATCTGGCGTCAACTGATGGCCTCCACTGCTCACCATTTGCATATAACATTTCCTCTGACCAGCCATCAATACATATGTGTGTGTGTGTGTGTATACATACTGTATGTGAGTGTGTGTGTGTGTATGTGTGCCTGTGTGTGTGTGAGTGTGTGTGTTTGTGTGTGTGTGTGTGTGTGTGTGTGAGTGTGTGTGTGTGTGTGTGTGTGTGTGTGTGTGTGTGTGAGTGAGAGAGAGAGAGAGTGTGTGTGTTTGTGTGTGTGTGTGTGTGTGTGTGTTACCTGCACGGCCAGGTCTTGTGTCTGAGGGCTGGTTACAGACACATACACACTGATGACAACAATGTGAGAAACACTGGTTCCGATGCCGAAGCTCAGAGCCCATGAGAGCGGGAGAGGAAGAACTGTATAAACAGACAGCGACAGGAAGAGGAAGAACGCGACCTGACGAAGAAAAACAACAACATTACAGCCGAAAATCAGCATTTCTCATATATACAGCAGAGTTATTATTGACAACTACAACTAACTTAACAACTTAACATTATCGGAAATAAAATTAAATTAAAAAAGTATTTTTTTCAGCTAGTTGCCTAGGCACCATTTCTATTATTAGTATAGTTTAGCTTGATGTACTAAAATAACTAAAACTAGACCAAAACTGAATTTATTACTCTATAATCTTTGCACTCAAACCTTGTTCAAACCAGGCATGTTCATGATACATGCAAACTTAAATTATTGACTATTAAAAGTGTATTATTACAATTTTAATCAATTAAAATTCGGAATTGCAGAAGATTTCCTGCATGAGGATTAAGGACGTTTACAAATATTTTTTACTAGCAATTTTTACTGAAAATATTTTTGAGCTTGGCATAACCAGAAAAATTTATATCTTTAGGTTAGATTACATTTAAATAATTTACATGACTTTTCCAGGTCTAGAAAACACACCTAAAATATTGAAAATTAGGTTATTACATTTATCTTCAGGATCTGTGTATTTGCAGAAAGCATGTTTCTGATGAAAAAATAAAATAAAGTAAGTACTAGGTCTAAAATCAAGTGTACATCTAAACTAGTGGTGCTCATCTGATCAGCTGACCTGCTCCCAGGCCGTGACGACGCCTCCGGTGAAGATGAAGACGAAGGCGATGATGAGGAGCATGGACCAGATGAAGAGCGCCAGAGGTGTTTCTCCTCGCCGAACCACCGGCAAACACGGCAAACACAGCAGCAGAGGCACGCAAACACACACCACCACACACACCACTGCAAATGCCGCCACGTGAACACTCAGGCTCTGGATGTGTGAGAGAAACAAACACCTCACGTTTTCAAACGTTACACACACCTGCTGGAAAATCCAGCTGCAGCTAGTTTAAAGGAATCATTCAGCCCAAAAATGAAGATTTGCTGAAAATGAGCTCATTTCATCCCAGATCAGGATGAGTTTGTTTCTTCATCAGGTTTGTAGAAATGTAGCACTGCATCAGTGTCTCAGCAATGGATGCTCTGCAGTGAATGGGTGCCGTCAGAATGAGAGTCCAAACAGCTGATAAAAGACATTTTTAACTAAAATACCACAGAGTCCATAATCCATAATAACGCTTCCTGCAGTGAAAAAGTGCATCTCCTGTTGTCTCTCACATCAAAATCACCTACATAGCTGTTTAAACGCTGCTTGATCTGTGCAGATTTCTCTCCTGAGGAAGCATTATTATGGATTATAGATTCGTATTTGAGCATAACCTGAGGGTGAGGATATTCTTATTTTGGAGCTGAATTATCCCTATAGTGACCACCTTAATCAGGTAGGATCAGGTTTTTCCAGCAGGGATGTACACAAAATTTGCATTTTTTGCAAACAGCAAGGTGAGTAACCAATAAGTGTGTACATAACCATCAGTCAGCTCTTACCCTGCCGGTGGAAGGGATGATGATGATGATGGTCACGCAGAAGAGGATGGCTATTAGTAATCCAGACACCAGCAGCGGCGTCTCCTCCAGACAGCGCAGAAACGCCATGTTCACCGCACGGAAACAGCAGCACGCGCATCTGCCGGACCTCCAGCGGGATTTACGCGGTTCATCGTCCACTATGAACCTGCTGCGAGAGCTCTGAGAAACCTCAGTGGTGGCATTGGAAGTCCTGGAGGTCTCAGATAGCGTCGCCAAACTGCGTCTCCTGTCGACGGCATCAGGTTGAGTCCAGTGTGGGATGTTCTGAGAAGGAGTGCCATTGCTAAGTCCATTTATGGTGCGATTATTGCGTTCCTCATCAGGATTGGGAGCGCTAGCGCTGAGGGATTCACTAAGATGGCTCTTGATCCTCAATGATGTACGTGGTTTCAGGGGTTCGGGGACGTTCCCGAGCTTGGCGACACCCAGCTCGATGTAAACCTTCGAGTTGTCCAACATGCTCACGCTTTTGGATCTTTGCTTGTGCTTCTTTTAACGATTTCTGTTCCTGCACAGTTTCAGCAAGACGCCATTGTGCAAAGTCAACACGCGCCAATAAATAATGTCTGCTAAGGAGGGGTTAAAACTTCCATTGTACAAACTGGATTAGATAAAGTCTGAGGCTTTGAGACCAGTTTCCAGTCGCTTCCAAAATGAATGTTTTCAGAGCTCTTCAAGTCTCTTGAAGTAAATCTGCGTAGTGAAGCTCCGTTCCTCTCGAAGCGTGTCAGATGTGTTAGCCGTTACTTGAAGGACACAATGGTAAAGAAGATCATTAAGTCAAGAGAAACATCTGAAATGCATCTGAAACTTCAAATCAATTAACAGTATAATGGGTTTTCAGATATCAACTCAATAGAAGAACCATTTTTGACTCCACTGTAGCATCTGCTTAAAATCATGGATGATCATGTATTAGTTAAGCTCTAAACGCTCATATTTAGGTGTATGAATGTATCTCTGGTTTAATATCTTCTAGATGTTTTCTTTCTTGGTATCAAAATTCATGCCTCTGATTGGCCATCCCACCCAAAAGGTGGGTGTGGATAGAAACTTTCAAAAGTCATTGGCTCAGACTAATCTTTGCTCAGAAACCTTTCTTCTTGAGACGGACACTATCCTAGACTCCTCAAAACTCTCCTCTTGAGTTAGATTTTCCGGCAGTTTTTATCTTCAAGTAACTTTGTCGATCCGCTGTGGACTTTCCTATCTTCAGAGGAACCAGAGCAAAACCTCCAGCTCACTTCTAAAAGAACTCATCAAGAAC
>NW_015656606.1:865667-866079 GCF_001515625.1 Sinocyclocheilus rhinocerous
AATTTGGACATTTTCACTTTGGGGTGTACTCACTTTTGTGGCCAGTGGTTTAGACATTAATGGCTGTGTGTTGAGTTATTTTGAGGGGACAGCAAATTTACACTGTTATACAAGCTGTACACTCACTACTTTACATTGTAGCAAAGTGTCATTTCTTCAGTGTTGTCACATGAAAAGATATAATAAAATATTTACAAAAATGTGAGGGGTGTACTCACTTCTGTGAGATACTGTATGAGATACTGTATGTGTTTTGCTTAGTCTTGTTGTATGTTAGCTATAGTTTCATTTATTAAATCCCTTATATTCACAATTGATTGTCTCTGTGTGCTGCTCACAATTCGGAGTCACTGAATGTTGAATCTTGCTACATGCTAAATTACTGCTAGTACTGCATAAAGTAGGAAAGCTA
>NW_015656606.1:866431-917622 GCF_001515625.1 Sinocyclocheilus rhinocerous
GTGAACTAAGTTTGAAGAACATTTTAATAATCTAAAGAAAATTTTTCCACTATAAAGAACCTTTTTTCAAACGGAAAGTTTCCATGCCAGTAAAGAACCATTATTGTTAAAAGTGTTGAAAAAGCTTCTTTACAGTGGGAAAAGTTTCTTCAGCTTAATAAAATATTCTTCACACTGGGGAAAATGGTTCTTTTAAGAACTGATCACTGAAAGGTTCTTTGTGGTGTAGCAAATTAGCATCTAATCTAAATATTTATTATTAATTATAACTAGTTATAATTAATTATAAATATTTCTCTTTTGAGCTAATTTGCTACACCACAAAGAACCTTTCAGTGATCAGTTCTTAAAAGAACCATTTTCCCCAGTGTGAAGAATATTTTATTAAGCTGAAGAAACTTTTCCCACTGTAAAGAAGCTTTTTCAACACTTTTAACAATAATGGTTCTTTACTGGCATGGAAACTTTCCGTTTGAAAAAAGGTTCTTTATAGTGGAAAAATTTTCTTTAGATTATTAAAATGTTCTTCAAACTTAGTTCCAGTGAATGGGTGCCGTCAGAATGAGAGTCCAAACAGCTGATAAAAACATCACAATAATCCACAAGTAATCCACAGCACTCCAGTCCATCAGTTAACATCTGGAGAAGACAAAAGCTGAAACAAATCCAGCATTAAGACGCTTTTAACTCAAAAATGAGTCTATAATAACGCTTCCTCCAGTGAAAAAGTGTTCTGGTGTGAATCAGGAGAGAAATCTGCACAGATCAAGCAGCGTTTAAACAGCTCTAAACACATATGTGGCTGGATTTTGATGTGAGAGACAACTGGAGATTGGCATGAGAAAGCATTATTATGGATTATGGACTCATAATTTAGTTAAAAACATCTTATTTGTTTCAGCTTTTGTCTTCTCCAGATGTTAACTGATGGACTGGAGTGCTGTGGATTACTTGTGGATTATTGTGATGTTTTTATCAGCTGTTTGGACTCTCATTCTGACGGCACCCATTCACTGCAGAGCATCCATTGCTGAGACACTGATGCAATGCTACATTTCTACAAACCTGATGAAGAAACAAACTCATCCTAATCTTGGATGGCCTGAAGGTGAAAACATTTTCAATTTTGCGTAACATATTCCTTTAAAACCTGTTCACTGAAAGGTATTTGGGGAACCAAAAACACACACAGACAAAACATGCAAATGCACTAATTTTCCTAAAGCACTGAGACGCAAAGTTCAATATTCAATCGCTAACAACAACCTCCATCTTATTCTTTAATATTTTGAGATTTAAAAAACAACAAACAAGACACAAAGACGTTCAAAAAAGAACAGAACAAGAACAACTGTGACAGCAGGGATATTTATAGAGCGTCTACCTACAAAACAAACGAGCACAAGCCTGCTTATGTCACGTACAAGGTGAAGTTAGGTGAACAGGATGAACTGGATACAGAGAATATTTCTGACACACACACACACACACACACACCTGTGTAACCAAATGTCTGTTGTCCAAGCAGAAACACCCAATCACGCACACACACACACACACACACACCTGTGTCTTTAAAGCAGCAAAATACTTTGATTTCAATGAATCCCATTTCGTTTCTTCAGGTTGTACGTCAAACAATACTCTTCTAGCTCATACACTACAAAAAATAAATAAATAAATCAAATAAATAGTAAAATTAAAATTCCCTAGTTTGCGATAAAAAGAATGATTTTCAGAGAATATTATCTTGAATGACCAGATTTGTAAAAGAAATTCTTACTTTTATTCACATTAAATTGATCAAAAGTGACAGTAAAGACATTTATAATGTCACGAAAGATTTCTATTTCAGATAAATGCTGTTCTTTTGAACTTTCTGTTCATCTGTGAATCCTGAGAAATAAAATGTATCACAGTTTCCACAAAAATATTGTGCAGCACAACTGTGTTCAACATTGATAATAATCAGAAATGTTTCTTGAGCAGCAAATCAGCATATTAGAATGATTTCTGAAGATCATGTGACACTGAAGACTGGAGTAATGATGCTGAAAATTCAGCTGCGCATCACAGAAATACATTACAGTTTAACAGATATTCACATAGAAAACAGCTGTTTTACATTGTAATAATATTTCACAATTTTATTATATTTTTGATCAAATAAATGCAGCGCTGGTGAGCAGAAGAGACTTTCAAAAACCGTAAAACCCCAAACTTTTAAACAGTAAATCTCAACACATTTGCTTAGACGTACGCTGGAAAAAAGATTAAAAAATAGGGTAAGAAAAAAAACCTAATTCAAGATGTTCAAGTAAATTTTTCTTGTTTTAAGTTTTTTACTAGACAACAAAAAAATGATTTGTAGAAGCATTTGGCATGAAATCGCCCCTCAGGCCTTCAATGAAAGCCACGAACCCTGCCCTCAGATCAGATCCGTCATCCAGCTGGTCTTTAATGCCTCCGTCTAACACTGATCTGGGATCAGAGCACCTTTTCTCTTTCTCACTCTCTTTTGAAGCAGTGAGTCACCTAAGCCTCCTACAATAGCCCATGAGTCAAAGCCGAACAAAGGGCTGCATTCAGGTTTATTATCACTGGATCTGATCTTACCCGCTCTCATCATATCAGAGGAGAGCTGCGGGGATCGTCCAGGCCTCCCGAAGCACTCAGCGGCGGCTTGCTTTCATCCTGGTGTGTCGCTCTGATGCAGCTCACTGAAATAAAACCCTGAGCGAAGTGACACACTCACACTAATGTCAGAAAACGCATCACCTACCAATGTTTCTGAGTGGAAAACCTCATTGCTGTCTGTCTCTGGATCGCTGTTATAAAGTCTTTGTCTAGTTGCGTTCATTTGCATATCTGACCTTTTCATATGACACTGTTTTCCATAAACGCATCCCTCATTTTTCCCTGTAACTCACACTGAAGGTCATTACAATGACATCTGTCAGTATTACATTTAAACCTAAGGAATAAAATATTAGTCATCTTGGAAAATTTGGAGTTCAACACAGTAAAAAAATATTTTTATAGACTTTTAAATGTGCAAAAAAGAGGGAATTAATTTGTTTTGGGTATGCAAATAACGAAAATAGTTGCTTTATCCCTCTACTGATTTGCATTTAATTATTTGGCATAAACAATTTACAACGCATTTTATCAGTGTGTGCTTCGTTGGTAAACAGGTAAAGAGTAAACATCAACATTAATACTTCTCAGACATTACCAAAAAAAATAAACATAAGAATATATATATATATATATATATATATATATATATATTCTAATATTTATGTATTTATTTTTTCACAAAATGCCAAATATTATAAACAGCATTTTACATTTTTTTTTATTTACATTTATTTTTTTGCTCTTAAGAATTAAGTGCTCTCCTGAAACTCAAACAAACCAGCATGGCGCTCGCAACGCCAAGATCATGGGTTCGATTCCCTATTCACTAAATATTATAAACAGCCTTTTAAATATTTTAATTTTCAATTTTAAAATAATAATGGTTAATAGCTTGTTTTCCTGAAGCTAAAAACAGTACAGTCGAGAGTGTTTTCATGTGAGAGAACTCAACATAGCTCTGATACATTACTGGCTTCTTCATTCTCAGTGTAACAGGGTTACATCACAGTTCTTTAAAGAGATAAACTCCATGTGATGAAAACATGCCGCTGTCGCTCTTCACACACATTAAACACAGCGCTGTTTTCTGGAAAGCATCTATAAAACGCTCTCTTCGGCCTATGAAAACAGATAAAGTTAACATACCTCCACTCGGTCAGCTTTCCTCCGCTCGTTCTCTCAGTCTCTCCACTTCTAGAAATAGTTGGCGGTTCCATTTTTTGTTCGCTTGAACTTGACAAACCGGTCAGACGGCATGACTGACGGTTCAGGGCCGAACCCAGAGGAACCCCGTCATATTTCATCATAACACTGAGCTCTGCTGCCTTTATCAATGACTGCTGCTGCTGCTGTCATAACAGTAACCACAGTCAAAATCATACTGACGGTTATATTACTATACATACAGTATGTGACAGGACAGAAGGGAAAGTCATGGGAATCACTGGCCTGAAAACGGTTCCTATGTTTCTTTTCTTTCTTTCTTTCACTTGGATGGGTTAAATGCAGAGCACAGTTCTGAGTATTGGACTACACGTCACTAACGAACTAAATTAATTAATTAATTAATTAATTCTCAAGTTGTTCCAATGCATGAGTTTCTTTCTTCGGGGAACACACAAAAAAAGATATTTTGAAGAATGTTAGGAATCAAACAACAATGAACCCCATTGATTTTCATTTCATGAAAACAAAAAAAGAGAGCACAGAGATCTCTCAAAATAGCTTCATGTAAATTATTATATCATTCATGTAAATTAATAAGGAGGTTTGTTGTAGTCAGCTTTTCCAGTCATGAATCATGTTTCCTGCGGCTGCTTGCATAGTCTTCAAAGTTAGTCATCTTAGTCATAGACTGGTCATAACTTCTTAAGCTAGTTACATAAAGGTAGATTGGTCTCATTTGAACGTGTGTAAAGCAAGGCTGGTTACCGCTTGGTTAACTGCTAGTTGGTCAAAATAGTTCTTAACATAGTATGTTATTTATACTCACTTGTATTTACTATTTATAAAGTCTATTTACATTTATTTGAGTTAAAAGTTGCTTGTCAATTTCTTCTTTGCACATCCTTGTTTCTTCGCCGTCTTAGGATGCAAGGAAGGCATACTGAAGATTTAAAGGGATAGTTCACCCAAAAATGAAGATTGAAAATTACCCCATGATTTACTCACCCTCAAGCCATCCTAGCTGTATGACTTTCTTCTTTCAGACAATATTTATGTATTTATTTTTTCACAAAATGCCAAATATTATAAACAGCATTTTACATTTTTTTTTATTTACATTTATTTTTTTGCTCTTAAGAATTAAGTGCTCTCCTGAAACTCAAACACTACAGCATGGCGCTCGCAACGCCAAGATCATGGGTTCGATTCCCTATTCACTAAATATTATAAACAGCCTTTTAAATATTTTAATTTTCAATTTTAAAATAATAATGGTTAATAGCTTGTTTTCCTGAAGCTAAAAACAGTACAGTCGAGAGTGTTTTCATGTGAGAGAACTCAACATAGCTCTGATACATTACTGGCTTCTTCATTCTCAGTGTAACAGGGTTACATCACAGTTCTTTAAAGAGATAAACTCCATGTGATGAAAACATGCCGCTGTCGCTCTTCACACACATTAAACACAGCGCTGTTTTCTGGAAAGCATCTATAAAACGCTCTCTTCGGCCTATGAAAACAGATAAAGTTAACATACCTCCACTCGGTCAGCTTTCCTCCGCTCGTTCTCTCAGTCTCTCCACTTCTAGAAATAGTTGGCGGTTCCATTTTTTGTTCGCTTGAACTTGACAAACCGGTCAGACGGCATGACTGACGGTTCAGGGCCGAACCCAGAGGAACCCCGTCATATTTCATCATAACACTGAGCTCTGCTGCCTTTATCAATGACTGCTGCTGCTGCTGTCATAACAGTAACCACAGTCAAAATCATACTGACGGTTATATTACTATACATACAGTATGTGACAGGACAGAAGGGAAAGTCATGGGAATCACTGGCCTGAAAACGGTTCCTATGTTTCTTTTCTTTCTTTCTTTCACTTGGATGGGTTAAATGCAGAGCACAGTTCTGAGTATTGGACTACACGTCACTAACGAACTAAATTAATTAATTAATTAATTAATTCTCAAGTTGTTCCAATGCATGAGTTTCTTTCTTCGGGGAACACACAAAAAAAGATATTTTGAAGAATGTTAGGAATCAAACAACAATGAACCCCATTGATTTTCATTTCATGAAAACAAAAAAAGAGAGCACAGAGATCTCTCAAAATAGCTTCATGTAAATTATTATATCATTCATGTAAATTAATAAGGAGGTTTGTTGTAGTCAGCTTTTCCAGTCATGAATCATGTTTCCTGCGGCTGCTTGCATAGTCTTCAAAGTTAGTCATCTTAGTCATAGACTGGTCATAACTTCTTAAGCTAGTTACATAAAGGTAGATTGGTCTCATTTGAACGTGTGTAAAGCAAGGCTGGTTACCGCTTGGTTAACTGCTAGTTGGTCAAAATAGTTCTTAACATAGTATGTTATTTATACTCACTTGTATTTACTATTTATAAAGTCTATTTACATTTATTTGAGTTAAAAGTTGCTTGTCAATTTCTTCTTTGCACATCCTTGTTTCTTCGCCGTCTTAGGATGCAAGGAAGGCATACTGAAGATTTAAAGGGATAGTTCACCCAAAAATGAAGATTGAAAATTACCCCATGATTTACTCACCCTCAAGCCATCCTAGCTGTATGACTTTCTTCTTTCAGACGCAAACACATTCGGAGTTATATTAAAAATCGTCCTGGCTCTTTCAAGCTTTATAATGGCAGTGAATGGGTGTTATTTTTCAGTAGTCCAAAAGAAGTCCAATAAAGTGCGTCCATCCATCATAAAAGGTGCCTCGCACGGCTCCGGGGGGTGAATAAAGGCCTCCTGAAGCGAATCGATGCATTTTTGCAGGAAAAATATCCATATTTAAAACGTTATAAGCCGTAATCTCTAGCTTCCGCTGACTGTCGTACACGCGTTCGTTCCGGCGGAGGACGTAGGATGTAGCATAAGGTAATTTTTTCCCAAATGCTGAAACTGCATCTTACATGCGTGTAAATATGATGTTCAAAGAATTAATTAATGGGTTATGCCAGCGATTCCTCTGTCGGTTAATAGTCACATGACATGCAAATAAACAAGTAAATCCAATTCTTAAATTCTTCACCTTCAAATGTTCAAACCCTCAAGCTTTTATTTTGCCTGAATACTGTTGATTACACAACTGTGTAAATAAAGAGAAGCTCTCAGACACTGAGAACATGACTCACCAGCTGTTCGCATGAACACTTGCAATTCTTCTTGCAATTCTATTTTTTTGTTGTTATGAACTATTTTTAGGGGAAAAAATCACTCTATGGTGGTTATGGCCCTGAATTGACCCAGAAGTGAAATTGGCATCTTTTATTCACATGACATGTTGTTCCAAATCCCTAAAACGGATTTTCTTGTTGTGCAATGTCATCATATTCTTAACAATTCATAACTAAAATACAACAGGACAAATCCACTCCTGTAACTTCAGAAGTTCACCACCAGAGGTGGCTACGGAGCTGTTATAGATCATGTTCAATATTTACTCACATTTTGACAGTTGTTTTTTGTTGTTGTTGGTTTTTACACATTATAAATACTTTCTATTTTCGCAGTTTATTTATTGAGTATTTTTAGTGGTTTGCTTTGAAAACCCACCAGTAATCAGTTTAAATTAATGTGAATCAATTCAGAAATTCATATATATATATATGGTGTTTGCAAACACAATCTGAGGACAGATATGTTTGCTGTGAGAGATTTTGGTTATAATGTTTCTGAAGCTGCAAGTCATACTTGAAAGATCATCACAAACGGCATTAATTACACAATGTATTATGCATCCTTATGCACTATTAAAGATTAAAGACTTCACCTTCCACTGTAAGAGTTTAATGAAACATTTCTTAGAACAAACTCTCATGCCATCCCAAACCCGTGTTATTTAAAAAAAATGAACAAAACCTTACAGAATAACCAATCCATGTCCTATTATTTTAAACAGGTTGGTTTATGTGCCGCTTATTAAATATTTTGCATCCTCATGAAGGCTGAAGATATAGGGACACATGTCAAGATATTTTCCAAAACAAAACAATCTTATCTGTCTTATATGTTGTATGGCCTAATTTATTATTTTCTTTGAAAAATATATTATATGTTTGAAGCTGTTTGCGTTTATGTGTTCATCCAAGGAACATCGCAAGCAATTTATTATTCAGCGAGGATACTGCAAAGCTGCGTTCTGGGAGTTTGCTTGAGTACTCTTGAGCTTTAAAGAGAAATAAAATCACACTGGCACACACAAACTGCTAAGACTTCTGCCTCTTTTCTTTTTTCCATAAGGGTTTCTCACGTGGCTTGGTGATCTGGTTTTCTGTTGCATTTCATTTGGCATTTAACTTTTTTTTTTTTAAAGTAAAAACACTTTTGCTATCTTCTGATGAAAGACAAAAAACTCTAAAATCTTTTCTTTCAGATTTTAGGAAGAAAGTCGTCTGAAGCCATAGGTCCAGAAATGAATCTCATGTTGTTTGTTTTGGGTAAGTATATGTGCATCGTTCACTAAATATTAATCAATTATTTAATTACTTAAGAGTGAATTCCTTAGAGTTCTTCCACCACTGTCCATTAAATAAGATAATTTCTTAAATAAAATGAAATAAATTCAAACTAATTTCTACAGCTGGCATTTGAATCACTGATTATTAATATCATATAATGTTTCTGCACTGTAAACAATTTCCACCCACTTCAAATTTTTTTTTAATTCAGTTGCTCCCTTATATTTCTAAGTATAATCAAATTGGCTATACAAGTTATTTGAACTTAAATTATATTAAACTGACTTAAAAATGGCTGACTCTCGCATAACTTAAAAAATAAAGGTGGAAATGAAAATTGTGGCGCCTTCGATAGCGCTGGAGAGTTTTGGGATGTTTCATGTACAAGTTAATATCCGTTCATTTGCTATGATGGTAAGGACACAGTAAATAAATTCACTGGTCATCTGCAGCATGCAGTATTTCTACCTCAAAAAAAAAAAAAAAAATCAGCCCTAAATTTAAGATTTTAATTGCATATAAAATGTCAATTAATTTGCATTACACCATTTTAACATAAAATAATAAAATTAATGTGATGCATATTTGGTGAAACCAGTCTTATTTTAGTATCATTGAGATACTGTTCTTTGAATTAGTTTTTATTTTTATATTTTCTGTTTTCATTTAAATTTATGTTAAAATGTTAGTGTTTTTGTATTTTTTTTTAAACATGTCTCTCTCTCTCTATATATATATATTCTAATATGTCCGTTTTGGTTGTTTTAGTAGATTTAGAAATGTTGCCTTGCCTTGATTTTTTTCTGGTTTTAGTTTTAGTAAACGATAATAACCTTTAGTGAAACCGGTCAGATTTCTGTAAAAGTGCGAATAAACTGAATGTGTTTTAAATGCACAACAACCAGATTTATATATTTATCATCAATAACTGCAGTCAGTTTTAATCTCATGCATTTTAACTGAATATTGCTTGTTTCACAGCTAGCCATATTTTGACCATGTTCATACCTTTTAACTGAATAAATGTCATTGATTTTTTACAATTAACAGATTTAATGCTGATTTGACAATACAATTATTTAAATAAAGTCAAATAGATTTAGTTTTTAAAGAGAAATCCTGCAGAAATCTGACCTGTTTTATGACTGAGGTTTATTAGTTTGTGTTAAAACTGTGTAATCCAAATGGATGGCAATTTTATATGCAATTCATATACATAAATCTTACCTATAGGCCTAAATATCTTATATTTCACTCCTGTTTTTAGGACCATTTAGATATTTGTAATTAGAAATTATTTCCATAACATTTTCCTGTTACAATTCTCATTTTTGTAACATGAAAATAAATAATACAGTATAGTTTGACACGCATAATTTGTTGTACTGTTTTTTTTTCTGATTTAAAACATTTGAATGCACTATAATAATGAGATTTTTTATATAGATTTTATCTGAGTAATTGATCCGAATAAATTTGTTGTTTTCCAAACGGGTTAATATTTGAGAATTCAGAAACACTGCATTTTATTTATGTTTTATATAATTGTCTCCTAGCTATGTTTTTGTATTAGCAAGTCCAAGTCTTATTTAGTTTATTATGTAGTTATTTAGACAGAAAAATTGTATTTGTTTAAAGATGCTTTCGGATGGATGGATAACAGCAGCTCCATGATCAGACACTGGTCCATCGGCGAGCCTGATGGCACTGGAGCTTGTGTTCTGCAAAGACTCTCAGATATAAACACATGGGCTGAAACAAGACCGTTCATCTGCCAAGACGGTGAGCTGCTTTTACGTCAGATTCTGATCAAAGTCACCATGAAGCTGAAGCAGCAACATGTCTTTGTTCCATAAAGATCAAATGTAGGGCAGGACTTGGTTCTGTGCATCAGTTGTTGATTGGATGTTGAGATGTGGGCGTGTCTCTCAAAAACGCAGGGGTGGGGCTTAAATGAGGAGGAGTCTGTAATTCTCACCGGAATTTCCGGTCAACATTATAAGGTTTACACTTTGTTAAAAATGAAACATTTGCACGAATGAGTTGTTTACAATAAGATCTAAAACGTGGAATTAGAAAATAGATGGTAAATTTGTATTTTATGGTGAGTTTAACTTTAGTTTCCACAAATAGACTACAAACTAATCTCTGATGATTTTATAAATATCCAGTGTGTTTTGTTGTGATATTTTAGGAATAGGAATAGTTCACCCAAAATTGTAAATGAGCTCACCCTCAGGTCATGTGAGATCAGGATGAGTTTGTTTCTTCATCAGATTTGTAGAAATGTAGCATTGCATCAGTGCCTCAGCAATGGATGCTCTGCAGTGAATGGGTGCCGTCAGAATGAGAGTCCAAACAGCTGATAAAAACATCACAATAATCCACAAGTAATCCACAGCACTCCAGTCCATCAACTAAAATACCATAGAGTCTATAATCCATAATAACGCTTCCTCCAGAAAATGAGTTTTATCTCCACTTCAGTAACACTTACAGACACCAAATTTAGCAGTTTTATTCCTCTCAATATTCTGAAGATTTTTACTGAAGGGTTTGTTCATATGTCAATTGCCTGATTTTATATATAGCATTTTATTCCTAAAAACATGGTTAAAATGCATTTCTTTTCGTCTGTTGACAGTATTTTCTGATTCATGGAGTGATAAAAAGAGACATCAAAAATCCCCTCTATAAAAACCTTTTAATCTAACATGTCAACAAAATCAAACAAGAATTTTGAACCTGACTCTATCCAGTTCATTTGCACATTTAAACATAACATTGCAGAAAACTTGCTGTTTAATAGGGACAGAGCACATTAATGAACATCTGTATAAAAATACTAAATGTAAACAAGCCAGAGTAAAGCAACATCCGTCGTCCCTGAAAGAAAAACATGAAAACAAGATAAATGTACTCTTTAAGACATATTCTTTGCTTGATTTGGTCTCTAACACTCGTCGTCTCTTCATTATCCTTACATTAAGAAAGGAGCATGTGAAGATAAATAGTATCAAGAGTTAACATTTCAGATTAAAAACTCCTAAAAGCACATTCTAAAGCACGATTGTAGTTTTAAAATGTTACAAAGTTGTATTCATCATTCACACTTGTTGAATATAAATTATGTAAATTATAAATTATATTTAAAATTGAAAGCACATTAGAAGACAGATGGGAAATTCCAAATAGCTCTGGAATCGTACGGAATTATTATTTTGTCAGGAATATTCTTTTGTATTGCTTAGTACATCCAATCACAATTCAAAACCAGACGCTGCCTGTCGTAGTCTTCCTCTGCTCGTCTGTGTTTATTCCTGTTGCTCCAGGATGAGGTCTGTGAGTCGGCTGACGTCTCTGATCCTCGGGTGACACTGCAGGATCATGATAATCACGCTCTCCTGGGCAGGAAAGATCTGCACTAAACTCTGCTGCAGCTTCAGCGTCTCCTCCGCCGACCTCTCCCTGACCTCCTGACGGCCCTCGCCCTCATCCCCCTGACCTCTGCCTGACCCCTGACCTCTGCTGGGACCCCCCGGTGTCCAGTCTCGGTAGCGCAGCACTTCGGTGTGAGCGTGCGCCGCCGCAGGCGAGTGAGGAAAGGACGCAGATGCACCTGCGTATGAGTGACTGCCTGGAACAGGTAAACTACTGCGAAAGTACAGCCACAAAAACACAACACATGTTATTTTACAATCTGTTTTGTTTTTTGTTGTCAAATTTTTGAGAACATGTGTGACCCTGGAGCACAAAAGCAGTCTTAAGTCGCTGGGGTATATTTGTAGCAATAGCCAAAAATACATTGTATGGGTCAAAATTATAGATTTTTCTTTCATGCCAAAAATCATTAGGATATTAAGTAAAGATCATGTTCCATGAAGATATTTTGTAAATTTCCTACCGTAAATATATAAAAACTTAATTTTTGATTAGTAATATACATTGCTAAGAACTTCATTTGGACAACTCTAAAGGCGATTTTCTCAATATTTAGATTTTTTTGCACCCTCAGATTCCAGATTTTAAAATAGTTGTATCTCGACCAAATATTGTCCGATCCTAACAAACCATACATCAATGGAAAGATTATTTATTATTATTTAAATCTAGCTTTCAGATGATGCATAAATCTCAATAAAAAAAAAAATTGACTCTTATGACTGGTTTTGCGCTCCAGGGTCACATATAGTGACATATTTTATGATATTAATCATTTATAAGTGCTTTAATATTTAAAAAATGGTGTTCTACAGATAAATGGCATCATTAGTGGATCTCCTAAACAACAAAACCCAACAATCCCATTACATCAGCGTGTGTTAATGGACTGTTTGCATTTTCAGCAAAACACATAATACTGATGAAAATACAAAATACTTGTAGCCATTAGTTTGCAATCCCTGCCTAAATATAATTTCATAATAATTATTCATATTTAAATATATTAAAGCAATAAGCCCCAAGAAGCTGTGGTTTACAGTGAATTTATAACAGCTAAGGGGCGTTGTTAGGTACGACGTGAAGCGGAGCCTTAGCTGTTATAAAGTCACTGTAAACCACGGCTTCACAGGGCTTATTGCTTTATTAAAACGGTTATTCCATATACGTAGTAAGGTTTCACAAAATAAAACAGAGCAAATAAAGTGTAATGATATTAATAAAAACAGTATTCTTCCACCAAACAATGTAGTTCCTCAGAATCAGTTGTGGTTGTAACAAAGTGGTTGCCGAGCAACAGACAAACGTAAACATGTATGTTTGTAGAGTAATTTACAACAGCTTTGAACGCGGCTCAGCCAATCAGAATCAAGGACCGGAACTATCCGTTTTATAATAATAGTGCATTATGTTTTTGTGTCAAAAGTAGAAATGAATTATGTACAGTACCGTTCAAAAGTTAAGGATCTGTAAGATTTATTTTGAGAGAGATTATTAGTTTTATTCATCAAGGATGCATTAAAGGGGTCATATGATGCGATTTCAAGTTTTCCTTTCTCTTT
Organism: Sinocyclocheilus rhinocerous; assembly: GCF_001515625.1. Taxonomy (NCBI): domain Eukaryota; kingdom Metazoa; phylum Chordata; class Actinopteri; order Cypriniformes; family Cyprinidae; genus Sinocyclocheilus; species Sinocyclocheilus rhinocerous. The sequence goes on from NW_015656606.1 coordinate 879,721, forward strand.
GGAGTGTTACAAGCTCTCACTTACCGCTCGTTATATCAGCCAACACTAACATCCAAAAGCTAAGGGTCGGTGCGATATTTCTTTTGAAAGAAATGAATACTTTTATTCATCAAGGACGCATTAAACTGTTCAAAACAAGTGACAAAGACATTTCTAATGTTACAGTAGATTTCTATTTCAAATAAATGCTGCTCTTTTGAACTTTCTATTCATTTGTGAATCCTGCAAAAATAAAATATATCAGTTTCCACAAAAATATTGTGCAGCACGACTGTTTTCAACATTGATAATAATCAGAAATGTTTCTTGAGCAGCAAATCAGCATATTAGAATAATTTCTGAAGATCATGTGACACTGAAGACTGGAGTAATGATGCTGAAAATACAGCTGCGCATCACAGAAATAAATTACAGTTTAACAGATATTCACATAGAACACAGCTGCTTTAATTTGGAATAATATTTCACTGTTTTTACTGTATTTTTGAACTAACAAATGCAGCCTTGGTGAGCAGAAGAGACTTTATTACAACCCCAAACTTTTGAACAGCTGTGCACAGTTTTCAGACACTTGAGTGAAAAATAACTGGTATAAAAACAATCCCAATTCAGTGATCTCTAGAAGACAGCGTGATGTGGTGTGGATGTTAGCACCTGTTGTGTTTATGTAGGAAGTCTCTCAGATGAGGACCACCGCGGCCCAAAGGATCGTCAGGTAACATGAAGAGATGGTCGGCAAACACGTACTGAAGCAAACTGAAACAACACTTTCATCACTAAATGACAGCGGATACAAAACCCTATTCACACAGACAAAACCTAGTGAGCTACCGTCAAAGGGATAATTTTAAGATGCTTCAGGAAAGCTTCAAATATGAAGACCTCGCTTTACACATAAAACAATCATAACATATGTGACCCTGCAGCACAAAAGCAGTCTTAATTCGCTGGGGTATATTTGTAGCAACAGCCAAAATACACTGTATGGGTCAAAATTATACATTTTTCTTTTATGCCAAAAATCATTATGATATTAAGTAAAGATCATGTTCCATGAAGATATTTTGTAAATTTCTTACCGTAAATATATAAAAACTTAATTTTTGATTACTAAGAACTTCATTTGGACAACTTTAAAGAATTTTTTTTGCACCCTCAGATTCCAGATTTTCAAATAGTTGTATCTCAGCCAAATATTGTGCTATCCTAACAAACCATACATCAATGGAAAGATTATTTATTCAGATTTAAGATGATGTATAAATCTCAATTTCCCAAAATTGACCCTTATGACTGGTTTTGTGGTCCAGGGTCACATATTAGGAAAATAAAATCTGAGATGGGGGACAAAGCGAGAGCAAATGACTGTAAATATACTTTATGCGATACTGAAATGTACTAATAATCTAATTCAGAAATATTTTATCGATGCCCACCTTTTCTTTATGATGTCTCTCCACGCAGGCGACTCATCCACCAGATCTCTCAGGTTGTCATTAGTCACAATCACTCCTTTCGTCTTCTGCGCCAGCTCCAGCATGAATCTAACAAACAATCACTCATTAACTAACGAATCAGCACTGATTTCTTTCCTACACGTTTCCTATTTTAGTTTACGCCTCAGCTGCAAGTGATTTTCTGCACACTATTGCACTCAACAAATATTCAGACCTAAATTTAAGATTTATGTATTTGAATTGCATGTAAAATATCCATCTATTTGGATCACACAGTTTAACATAAATGATTGTGTTGATTTGAGATTAAATGGTTAATTACCGGTCATCATATGAGTTGATTCTCTTGCCCTCGACCTCTCTGGATGGAGTGTATTTTAGAAAGCCCAGATCATGGAGTTCATTCATGTATTGCCTTTCTACAGAAGACACAAGAGCCACATGATGACACACTCACTGCTGTCACAATACACTGAGATGTCACGGCATAAAGTGAGCTTCACCTTTAACCTTTGAGTTGTTCTTCTGTCTCCACTGAGGGACGAACACAGTGATTTCACGATGACCTCTCGCCCAAAACTGATGTACGGCCAGAGCGATGCCTCGACAGGAGAAAAACACCCCCAAACCGTGACTGCGGAGGATATGCATCAGATTCACAATTCTGCTGCTCTTTACACTTTACCCTGGGTGTGTTTCATTTCACTCCCTAGCTCATGTCAGATAATGTCAAAAGCGATCCAGAACTAGTGCACTTAAACATTCCCTCCCTAGAAATTCACTAAATGCACTGCACAAAACATATTATCTGACAAGAAGACACGACATTTCCTCTGTATTTCTGTCTCGTCTTCCAGCACAAACATCTAAACATTCTTAAATCAAGATACAATTACTGGAGATGCAAAACGACAAAAGATATGAAGAAGTCTTGTTTCAAAATTAACTGAGTTTATGCTTAAAACAAGAACTAGAGAGAGAGAAATAATTCAAAGAGAAAACATTATTTTCAGTATTTTCCTGATCCTATTGTCACATATAGTTTTTTTTCACGTACTTTTGACCAATTTTTCATTAAAAAAACTCCATAACATGTCTTCTTTCAGGATAGTTAAAAGAAAACATCCAAATTACACTTTTAAGCGTTATATTATTAGTGCTATATCCATCAGTAAATTTCAAATACAATACATAACTTTAAAGGAGTTTTCTCAAAACAAGTTTGTTTCTCTACTTCAGCAGCACTTACAGACACCAAAACTTACAGTTTTATTCCTCTCTATATTCTGAAGGTTTTTACTGAGGGGTTTGTTGATATATCGTTTGCCTGGTTTTATTATTGCATTTTATCTATTTGCGTTTGTAGATCTCAATCACAGTACATATCTTTAAAGGCCGTTTGAGTTTTAGCTCCACTTCAGCAGCACTTACAGACATCAAAACTTACAGTTTTATTCCTCTCTATATTCTGAAGGGTTTCACTGAGGGGTTTGTTCAGATTTCATTCACATGATTTTATTATTGCACTTTGTCTATTTGCATATGTACAATACAATCTTCAAAGGCTGTTTTCTCAAAATGAGTTTTATCTCCACTTCAGCAGCACTTACAGACACCAGACTTAGCAGTTTTATTCCTCTCTATATTATGAAGATTTTTACTGAGGGGTTTGTTCATACTGTATGTCATTTGCCTGATTTTATACATTTTATTCCTAAAAAATGGTAAAAGTTTATTTTTTTATGGCTGTTGACAGTATTTTCAGATTTTTGGAGTGATAAAAAGAGAAATCCAAAATCCCCTCTGTAAAAACCTTTAACTCTAATATGTCAACAAAACCAAACAAGAATTTTTAACCTGGCTGACATTCCGTTTTTTAAACACTTAATTCAAGAAAACTTGTAATACACAACAATTGTCTCAATGTACTGTGATTAATCAGCTGGTCAAACTATGGTGATATCTATCTATTAGCAGGGTGCGAATTACGGGGGGGTTTGGGGGGGGTCTGACCCCCCTAAAGAAGGCTTGATCCCCCCTGATGGACGTCAAAACTAGATGTAGGGGGGTCAGATATAAAGACGGCTATGGAGATTTACTTGTAAATATTAATATACATTTCTATAGCCCTAACTGATTTTAAAATATAATTTTGGCAGCTCCTGAAATGGGTCGTTTTGACAGTACCTGAGCGGTTGAAGAATACGCTACAGTGCTCAATCAAAGACGTGTATTTATTGCTTGGACGGAGCAAGAACACCTAAAATGCACGTTAAGATAAGTGATGTGACATGTGGCCAAGTATGGTGACCCATACTCGGAATTAGTGCTTTGTGTGCTCATTTAACCCATCCAAAGTGCACACACACAGCAGTGAACACACACACACCGTGAACACACACCCAGAGCAGTGGGCAGCCATTTTTTGCTGCAGCACCCGGGGAGCAGTTGGGGGTTCGGTGCCTTGCTCAAGGGCACCTCAGTCATGGTATTGAAGGTGGAAGAGAGCGCTGTACATTCACTCCCCCCACCTACAATCCCTGCCGGTACGAGACTCGAACCCGCAACCTTTGGGTTACGAGTCAGACTCTCTGACCATTAGGCCACGACTTCCCCTAAATGCAGATTCAGTCGAGTGATGAAGTTTACCCTCTTCAACTTAATGCTGCTGAACTGAATTTATGGAGCAAACTACTTGCTAAAATAACCATAACATTAACAGCACCGCCGAAATACAAGCGCGCGGTTCTGTCCGTCAGATGCGCGTGAAAGCTGCATGTGTTACTATAACAAACACTGCGTATTTTCTTTCAGAATCATCATTGGCTGGTAGAAAGACAAAAATAGGTTACATAAACGTTTTTACCTTAAAATGAAGATAAGGTAAAGGTGTGAATAATTACATTTTAGACACATTGTCAGTAATTTCACTAATGAAAATAAAGCCCTAGGAGAACTGTTGTGCGTCTGTGATCAACACACAGCGGAGTTTCATTAATGAATCCACGTTTTTAAATGAATCGAGTGAATCAATTATTCAGTGAACCATTCATAAAAGCAGTCACTTGCTTCGTTTCTGAATGAATCAGCCATTTGAACGAATCGACTGAATGAATGTTTGAATGACTCACTTAAGACAGGGATTTGCCGCCTCCTACTGGCTCATTTAGTTTTATATTCAGAGTATCGTTTCTTTTTCAAATAATTTCATAGTTCACTATTTATTTGTATTTTTTTTGTTGAATTAAAATATTTCTTTCTAAAGCTACTTATATTTCAGCTACCTTTTTGTAATGTCTATTCAGTGTTTTTTTCTAAATTAACACAATGATAAGTATTATATTTAATAATAACTTTATCTTTAATCGGCACATGATGTACATGTTAATTAATTAATCTCATTAATTTGAGATTAATTTGATTAATTAATCGGCACATTATGTAATTACATTTTTTTTTTTTAAATAATCACTTGACAGCCCTATTTAAAACATAAAAAATATGTGCCCCCCATGTGCCCGATGGTCACTGCGTAACTCGCACACTGTCTATTAGTAAACATTTTACTGTGTTGACCTGTCGTATCTTGCCTTAAGATGTCATTGTGCATCTCAAGAAAATGTTTTTTGATTTAAGAATGTTGCACTGTAGTTTGTAATGGCTACAGACACAATACTTTTAAAAAAGATGCCGAATGCCAAAAGATATCAGTCACTACGTCTGAAATTCCAATCAATACTTGCTATTTTTTAAGTGCAACAACACACTATAGAGATGGACTGTTGACAGACAAGAATGCATATGATGCGTTTTGCGAGAATCAGGGAGTCAACCGAAACACACCCACTCTGTTCTCATTCTGACCACTACAAGACACATCATATTGTGTTTTTTACCTCATTGCAACATTGCTCCCATCGATGATGATCTGACGCAGCATGGGGTCACCAGGCTCATCCGACAGCTGCAGTTTGAAGGGCGTCTTGAGGCTCTCGAGGAACCGCTGAGATCCTGTGACCACAGATGCTGCACCTGATCTGTCATGTTGAGGATTGTGTGCAATGGACTTGTTGGAGATATTTGGGGAACTCAAATCCAGGTTCTGACGGATAGTCCGTGGAGGTGATCGGACGTGTGAATCCATTGGTTGTACTTCGGAGTCCAAGGTTTCAAAGGAGTATGTCGTCTGCGGTGGGCCTCTCACCGATGAAGGCCTGCCATTAATGTTCACTGGTTTGGATGCGTGGATCTCTGCTCCAGCCTTTCCACTCCCAGTGTTGAGATCTGCGTCTGAATTTGGACCGATCTTCCAATCAGCTTTTTTACTGCCACCTCTCGTCCTGTTCACCTCTCCTTGTTTCTGCAGTTGCATGAGCAGCTCGTGTGGCTTGAGCTCGGGTAGATTGCTGCACACTTCCATTACCGTCTCCTCGGTGTAGCCACAAGTGGCCGCGGCCTTCTTCAACACGTCCAAGACAAAGTCTTCCTCTTTAGCGTTGGGTTCTCCTTTACTGGCTTCTAGTATCTGAAGTGCCTCATGCATTTCTCCACCAATTCCCGTCACATTCTGGGACTCGCTGCGGCGGTTTCGCTGGCCGGTTTTGTCCTGCTCCTGCTGGATCAAATCCAGAAGCTGCGAGGCTTCTTTGGGGCCGGTTCGGGTTAGAACAGCTTGCACCACGTCCTCGGCAAATCCCATTGCGGTGAAGAACATGAGAAGGTGGTCGAAATCCTCTCTGCTCCTCGCGGACAACAGAACAGCGTCCTGCGATGGCGTCTCAGATTCGGTTTCTTGTGGCGAACCTCGTTCTGGAGACTCAAAGTGTGTTGGGTCAAGGGTCAAACCTTGGGAAAAAGGATTGTAGGATTTGCTGTCGAAATCATCTGTGCCGTTAATTCTGTGATGGGCAGATTGTGGAAAAAGACCTGGCTGCTGGGAAGGTGAGTTCTCTGCATTATAATTCGACCTCAGATGTCCTTCTGAGACATCAATTTCATCAACAGTTCTCTGCATCGCCCATGATCCATTGCCTTCGAATGGGATCAGACCTTCCCGCTCCCGCTTTGCATACGAGTCCAATCCGGACTGCTTCACCAAATCCAGCAGAACCTCTTTCACCAGCACAGGTAACACTAGCAGGTCTAGGGTGTGACGGTCCTCCAGACTCTCCACGATGGCTTTGAAGGCCCGACGCGACTCCAAGGATTCGAGTCCAGCCTCAGTACGCCGTCCCTGGCTGCTCTTGTACTTCTCCACCAGGTCTGTAATAAAGGAATAGGCTTTCACTACAGGTTCCGCCAGCCCGGTTATGAGGACGATGCCTTGGGATCCCACCTGTAGGACAGATTTAGTCACGTAATGTTCATTAACAGAAGCTGGATTGTTATATGTATGCTGTAACTTACTCTCGGTAAGCAACCTTACAATTTAGGGTCAGACTTGAAAAATTGGATTTAAAAGTGCAGCAAAATGTTGAGTTTAAAGAAATGAATACTGAATGAATATGTGCATGAAGTCAACAAAGAATCAAAGTGTACTCACTCCTGGGGCCTCAAAAAATTATTGAAAAGTGCATACATTTCCTAATACACCTTTTTTGTTTTTACTTGTTTTAAATATCTACAAAATGTGGACCATGCATGCACACTCTTTTATTATTAGTGTCCAAGTAATATTCAGAACCGAATACAGAAAGCACAAGTTATGCATTTTATGCATTTTTATTTTGTTTCTCAGGCAACCTTTATCTTACATTTTATGCATTTTATCAAGTAACATCTCTTACTTTTTTTTTAGTTTTCAATGTAACATTTATTTAGCATTTTATGTAGTTTGTTTTGATTTTCATTTTACATTTGTCTTGAAGTTTACACAATTTTATTTTGTTTCTCCTGTTACATTTATCTTAAATTTTATGCACTTTTTCATGTTAACTGTTATCTTGCATTTTATGCATTTTTTTTCCAAGTAACATGTCTTTTTTATGCCATTTTTATGTAATGTTCATATTCGATCTTATGCATTTTTATTTTTTGTTACATTTATCTTGCATTTTATGCATTTTTATGTCGTTTCTTATGTTACATCGATCATGCATTTTATGCATTTTGATTTTCTTAGGTAAGCTTTATCTTGTTTTATGGATGTTTAGATATGTTTCAGGACAGCAAGACAGAAAATGATTTTTAGCAGTGAAATATCTCTCTTTTTGGGCACAGAGGCCACTGTGGTGTCTGTCTCACCTTCTGTTTTCCTAGTTTCGAGTAACAAAGGTGGTAGAATTACTATTGGATGGAAATATGCATATGGAAATTATGTCATGCATAGTAAAAAAAAGGCGTTGCTGCAGGGAGGCGGGGTGGAAAATCAAGCTTGTTCATGCACACACCATCTTCAGATATTTGCGCAAGTTAGATCGGAACGTAAATGTTTCATAAACAAAGTTTATGGCTCTAATGTTTTTGTGCTGTGCAAAGAAAAGTAACATATTTACACATAAAAACCTTCAGCTATATACTCTTAATAGGGGTTACAGTACAGTAGCATTGAAACTATACCAGAAAATACAGCTGTAGCACAAATGATCTTTAGAAAACACTTTTTACTCACCACTATATGAGCGGAGGTATTTTTAATCAGGCAATCCATAAACAGCCCTTTAGCACCACAGAAGACACAGTGCAGCACTTCAGGAAACTGGATCTCTTGCTGAGCTTCCTGATTGACCACACCTTTCACAAAAAGCTACAAGATGCATAACATATAAGTTGAGTAAACCCTCAGCAATTCTAATAGGAGACATTTCTATTGTAATTATAGCCTTTGAATCCTTAAACCAATACATGTGATGGGAAGACATGAACTAAGTCATGTCTGTTTTCATTGCACGTGCAGTTTTACAGCCATGCAACGTGATGCAATTAGATGTTGTTTATGTTGCTTAGACTTGTTTTTCCACATCATACAGGACTTTATAAGTAAATGTTGTTGTTTCACTTTAGGTACACAGAGTCTGTCTGACTAAGTCTAAAGTGTGTGAAGCACCTTCGCTGCCTGCACTTCTCTTCCAGTCCCCAGCAGCTGCAGCCAAATCTGTCCGCTCTGCGCAGACAGAGCGTCCTCTCCTCCGATACTCAGCTTCACTCCAAAGATTCGCTCGACGGTGGGCTGCAGTGTCACCAGCGCCCCCCTCAACACACCTGCACAGGTGAACTCATCCTCAACCTCCTGCTGGGATCCACAGCTGTTCAGAGTGAGACCTGAGAGAGCCATGATGCAACTCTCTGAAAGAGACGTGAGAAGGAACACGAATCAATGCTCATGATTCAGCATTACTGTACAGTAAGACCAACCCTGGACCAAGATGGAATATGATCAGTTCAGTTAAAGTTCAGTTTTCTACCGAAGGCCTCAAACAAAACTCTGAGTGCCTTTCAGAAGGTTTAATGCCGCTGGCAAATTCAGATTTGGGTTACTTGTATGATCACTATATGCACTGGCCAATCAAGTATATATTATTATTATTATTCAGTTATTCAAATATGACCGATTAAAGATTAAATGGTTCCATAATGTTTTTTTTTTTCTCAAAAGGATATTTGAGGAATGAGTGTAACAAAGAAAAGGTGTTTGAAAACCTTGAAACCCTGTGTATAATCATGTTTATAAACAGGAACAAACGTTCTTCCTGTAACGACTATATGTTTATCGGTTTTCCGCAGATTACAAACCACAAACAGACAAAACCATCAACAACATGCATTAATTTGGAGCTTAAGAAGAGATAGAACAAGAACAAGCAAATTGAAATACAAAAATATATAAAGTCCAATTTCAGAATATTAGCAGAAGTTCTAATCAATGAAATCCAAAAAGTATACTAATATTGGCGATCTCGGGGTCCAAATAATTTCTTCAAGCAACGTTTCATTCAAAGTTATCTGGTCTTTAATGGCGTTCTTTTTTCATTACTACTTAAAAGTTTCAGATGGTTTAGAGAACATCAAAAGTAATGTTTCCATAATGTTTGGAAAATAGTCAAATGGAACATCCCAGATAGCACACGTACGTCTGCGAGACGTCTGTTAAAGATCGCTTCATCTGGAAAGCATCTGCTGTGTACAAACATCTGATAGAGGTCTCCAAGATGTCAGTTTTACATTCATAAATATCTTAAAGACATCTTCTAAACGTCTTTTTGACATCTGATAGGAAACGTCCTATAGGTATGTATATCAGGGATCCCAGTAGTTTTCGCTAACCTTCAAACAACCAAAAAAAAAAAAAAAAAAGACAACACATCAAGTCACTGCACGTTTTGAGAGAACATTCAGAAATAACATTTTAGAACTTAAAGGGAACGTCAGCAAGACGTTCTTAGAACATATTTATTCAAGTACTATTCATACGGGTTTCGCAATTAAAATCGGCCAAACGATTAAATATCATAAAGTGACGATTAAATATTACAAACGATTAAATATCATAAAGTGACGATTAAATATTACAAACGATTAAATATTACAAGTGACTAAAACGAGATTCGTTTGACTACTAGAGGAACGAAACCGATTCCAAGAAAAACTCAACAATCTTGTTCATCTACAAAAACACAAGTACAAAACAGAAATATGCACTGCTTGTAGCACCGAGCGACAGTAAACAGGCGTTCTTACCATAATCGCGTGGACTTTAAACTGCGCTCTTTCGTCTGTTTACGAAGCGTCGCGATAAACAATCCGGATCGAGCGCGAGTCGGAACGCTCTTCTGCGATACTCCGGATTCAGTCTGAATTCAGTCCCGCTCGGTTATAAAAGGCTGCTTTTGGTTTAGAAATCGCCCGTAGTTTCGCAAGACTCGTTGGTCCACATTTTGGACGGGTCATGATGAGTGTTGATAAAATGAAACCAAAGGGAAACTTTGCGCTGATCTTCTTCCACCGTAACGAACGTAAAGAACGCGCATCGACAATCTACTGAAGCGCTTTAACGCTTGCTCACATTCATCTACAGCCGTGAAACACAGACACACGCGTGACATCTGATCAGAAACGATTTAAAAACACGTAATATAACTTAATATATATGAAAGTGCGTGAAGAATACACGGACGCAGACTTTATTATGGCTTTATGCAGATGCAGTCACATCGTGCGGGAATTTCCACTGACGTAAAAAGCCACATCCGTTTAAAGTCAACAGCAAACAGGTATAACCTACAAATAAAACTCCCAAGTCCATTGTAATTATCGACCGAAGTTGTTTTAAGCTAGGCACATATCTCACATTCTTTCTTTCTTACACGTTTCACTTATGCAGTAGGCTATCAGAATGGGGACAATTTATCGTTTTTAAACATATAACATGTTTTTAAACTTAACATTACTACTAATAACTGAATTTATACTTTTATTGAAGAAGATGTAAACATGCTACAGCATTTAAGATGAATATACAACATTAAAAACATATCAGTGAAACACTGTAGCTTTTCCTATTTTTAATTTAACAAAGAAATTAAAAAGTAGTGTGACGAAGAAAAGGCTGGGGGTTTGAAAACCCTATTAAAAAATGTACATAAAATTAGCATAGCTAACAGGGAACTTTCTCTCTCAAAGTTAGGAACAAACGTTCTTCCTGTAACGACGTTAATGGAACGTTCATTCAAAGTTATCTGGTGTTTACCAACGTTCTCAAAACTGTTATTTATACATCGGTTATGGAACGTTATTTGAAACATTTTAGATTCGCGTTTGTCTGATGTTTTTTAAACGATACTACTTCGTTTCAGACGGTTCAAAAGTAACATTCCTATAAAACAGAATATTCCTTTAATGTTTTCTCTAACAAAATAAAAAAAAGTGTTTTTTAAACATTTAATCCCTGTTGAAAAAACCAGCATATGTTGGTTAGGTATGTTTTGACGCTGGGATACTGGTTTAAGCTGGTCATTTGCTGGTTTAAGCTGGTTTATGCTGGCCCTTTGCTGGTTTAAGCTGGTTTATGCTGGCCCTTTGCTGGTTTATGCTGGTTCTTTGCTGGTTTAAGATGGTCCTTTGCTGGTTTAAGCTGGTTTATGCTGGCCCTTTGCTGGTTTATGCTGGTTCTTTGCTGGTTTAAGATGGTCCTTTGCTGGTTTATGCTGGTCCTTTGCTGGTTTATGCTGGTCCTTTGCTGGTTTAAGATGGTTTATGCTGGCCCTTTGCTGGTTTATGCTGGTCATGTGCTGGCAAAGGGCCAGCATAAACCAGCAAAGGGCCAGCATAAACCAGCAAAGGACCAGCATAAACCAGCAAAGGACCAGCTTAAACCAGCAAAGGACCAGCATAAACCAGCAAAGGGCCAGCATAAACCATCTTAAACCAGCAAAGGACCAGCATAAACAAGCAAAGGACCAGCATAAACCAGCAAAGGACCAGCTTAAACCAGCATCCCAGCGTCAAAACATACCTAACCAGCCTATGCTGGTTTTTTCAACAGGGATGGAAACGTTAGCACAATAAACATTATTGATACATCTTAGTTTCACGTTTGTTTCACTAGTTTCAGATGGTTCAGAGAAAATTCAAAAGTAACATTTGTTTGCAAAGTTCTAAAATGGAACTTTCTCCTAATGTTTAAAAGCTGTTTTTAAAACATTTAACGTTTGGAACTTTCAGAGAACATTCAAAAATAAGAGTTAAGAACTAATGGGAGCGATAGCAAAACGTTCTTGGGAGATATTTTTGTATAGTGGGTCCAATAAAGAAAGTGGCGTTGGGTTCCAGTGATCTGTCGGATGCAGATTTGAGCTCATGTGTGCTGAGAGCTGCGCTGCAGGTGCACAGGTGAGGTGCTGACGTACAGCACGCCGATCACCAGACAGGCTCTGATGGGGAAGTGAAAGGCGCTTCTCGATGTGGAAGCGTCGCCATTAACGAGGAACATTTCTAATCATTCTCCGGTTTAGCTGAGTAGATTCGGATGAGATGGGCGATAATTACTGCATGCGGTTGAAAGTGTTCGGTGATGAATGTCTGCGGTGCTGGAAGAACATCGGGTCCGGCGGGTTCGGCGATGTCTACCGGGCGAAGCACACGGCTCTGGGGATGGACGTGGCCATAAAGTTATTACATTATAAAGACGGGTAATCCTACAGCACAATATTTACCATGATAACCGTTACCTTTACATTGCCTAATCCAACCTTACTGTTGTAAAATTATTATACATTAATTTAGCCTTCAAACAGTATTAGATGAGATCTTTCTTTCATTTTGGTTGTTCGTTTTGTCGAATGGGGAGGCGTCGGGGCAAGTTGTCACACTGGGAAGTTGACTATATCACGTGACACAATGAAACCGCACTGACAGCCAAACATTAGGAGATATATCACTGTATAATGAGGGCAGATTTCAGAAATTTGGGCATTAATTTTTTAAGTAGAAAGACTGGTGTAGTATTTTTTTTTGTAAAACGTACTCCAATAATCTGTATTTACAGTTTTGATTTTTTTTTTTTTACAGCATAAAACATATTTTGCAGATGTTCCAGTAAATTTTTACAAGAAAATACTATTTCAGTCATTTTCCTTCAAAATTTCACGTTTAATTCACTGTTTTTGTTTTTTTTGCCGTTTCTTTGTAATTATTTGTGAAATTTACTCGCAATTTCTAAGTGAAAACTGTTTCAAAGTAAGTCCTACAGCCGTTTTTCTAGTCATTGTCAACGGATAGCAGGTTTCCATTGTGACAACTTACCCCAGCCAGTCCTGTTGGTCACCGGTCATCCCTACCAAATTACCACAGTTTTAATGTAGTAAAATCAGTATTTTGGCAGACCAAGATACTGTTACCATGGTAAACTTTTTAGTGGGTGTATATATATATATATTTACATTACTATATTTACATTTGAGTCTAGTGAAATTGTTTAAGAGATTAATTATTTAATAAAAATCAGGGCTGTCAGTCAATTACATTTTTTTAATCTAATTAATTACATGATGTTTCGATTAATTAATCTAATTAATCGCAATTGATAGCAAAATAAATTTGGCTGTGAAAATAGCCACAAAAGATTATTTAAAGCTATTTTCATGTTAAATGAGAAAGTATCAAGTAGTCATTACAAATTGTAGCTTTAGAAATATTTTATTTGATTCAACATAAAATTTATTACACATATTTAGGCTACAACAGCCGAACATAATCCATAATTTGAGAAACATCTCAGTATTTTTTGTTCATACAATGAAAGTCATAAAAAAGCAGCTTTGTACCAACAATCTTCAAAATACATTCTTTTATGTTCCACAAAAGAAAGTAAGTCATTCAGGTTTGAGTAAATGATGACAGAATTTTCTTTTTTTTGGGTGAACTATCGCTTTAATGTTTTTATTATTATTATCATTATTATTATTATTATTATTTTAAATAAGAAACTAAATCTGCCAGCAGGTGGCGGTAAATGTCTTTATGAGTCATTCATTCGAACGGCTGATTCATTCAGGAATGAAGTAAACGGCTCTCTTTATGAATGGGCTTTGAGTCATTGATTCACACGATTCGTTCAAAAAGCGGACTCATTCAGAAACCAAACAATGCTGTCCTGCTCGGAGACGCAAAACAATTCTGCTATGGCTTTAAAGGTAATATGTTCTCTGCAAAACTGAGCAAAAAGATGATATTGTGTTTAAAATATAACAATATTAACTTCTTATTTACTGAACTATTGAATAAAATCACATTTAAACTCGTGATATTCAGGACAGAAACGGCACTCGTCTGATACTGCTCTCGCTGCTCGTGTGATATCGCTTATCATATGATATAAATATGAGACAAAAACTAATACAGGGGCATTTTTACTCCAATATCTTGCGTTTTAGAGCATAACTTTGTTTATGGAGTTGTTGCCCTGCATCAAATTTGTCAACAGTCAACTGTATAAACTGTAAGATGACGTACAGATTTGGGGGCGGGGCCAGTGCGTTAAAATATTTTAATCGCGTTATTTTTTCATAACTAATTAAGTTAACGCGTTAAACTGACAGCCCTAATAAAAATACATTGTTGTTTGTTGTTGAAGCCATTCTTGGTTGATTCCCCTAAAAACGGTAAATGTTGAGGTGCTTTGGAAAACATTGATCTGTTTGTTTGAGCATCAGCATCACTGGCTCAACCAGCGAATTGTTGCAAATGTTGGCTTGTTTCTGTTTCTCGTCATGCAGCAGGTCGGCATCCTCCATTGAGAAAGAAGCTCTCCTGATGTTCCAGGGCGGGAATCCTAACATGATCAGGATCCTGGGTCTGTACGAGGGCCGTGTGGGCGAGGGCCGAGGGCTGGTGATGGAGTTCATGCCCAAGGGTTCGGTGGCCGATCTGCTGCAGACGCTGGCCGGGCCGCCGCCGTGGCCTCTGACCTTCCGCATGGCGCACCAGATCAGCCTGGGCATGAACTTCCTCCATCATCTAACTCCTCCGCTCCTGCATCTGGACCTCAAGCCCAGCAACGTGCTGCTGGACGACAGCCTCAGAGCCAAGGCCAGTGCACTTATATGTGACCCTGGAGCACAAATCCAGTCATAAGGGTCAATTTTTTTAAATTGAGATTTATGCATCATCTGAAAGCTGAATAAATAATCTTTCCATTGATGTATGGTTTGTTAGGACAGGACAATATTTGGCCGAGATACAACTATTTGAAAATCTGGAATCTGAGTGTGCAAAAAAATCTAAATATTGAGAAAATCATCTTTAAAGTTGTTCAAATTAAGTTCTTAGCAATGCATATTACTAATCAAAAATTAAGTTTTTAATATTTACGGTAGGAAATTAACTAAATATCTTCATGGAGCATGATCTTTACTTAATATCCTAATGATTTTTGGCATAAAAGAAAAATGTATAATTTTGACCCATACAATGTATTGTTGGCTATTGCTACAAATATACCCCAGCGACTTAAGACATAATAGTGCCCTATGAAGTGTTTTCTCAAATTCAGTATTATTTTTCTCCACGTTATATTTTCCCTTTTCATTTTTCTGGATTCCGTTTTAACGGTTTAATTGAGTTTTAATAATCAAAAAAGGATGTCTAATCAGTTGAATTCATAAAACTTACCAATTTAATAATGTATTACATTTTTAACAATAATAACACCCTATGAAATTTTTTATTTTCTCAAATTCAGTTTTATTTTTCTCGAAATTCTGTTTACCTTTCTCATTTTTTTCTGGATTGTGTTTTAATGTTTTAATATATATATATATATATATGATCAGTTGAATTCATAGAACTTGAACAACTTATCATTTATTAATTTTCTAAACAACAATAGTGCACTTTGATTTTTGTTTTTCCAAATTATGTGTTATTTTCCCCAAAATTCTCTTTTCCCTTTCCTTTTTTTTTCTGGATTCTGTTTTAATGGTTTAAATTAATTTTAATTATCAAGAAATGATGTCTAATCAGTTGAATTCATAAAACCTTAACAATTTCATCATTTATTTACCTCATAAGAATCATAGGGCCCATATGAAATGTTTTATTGTTTTGTGAAGTTCTGAGTTGTCAGTTTTTTGTAAAATTTTCTGGATTCTGTGTTTTATGATTTAATATTAGAAACGTTAATTCGGTAATCAAATCAGCTGTAACCATTTACGTAATCCTTTAATTTGTAATTAAATCGTTTGCAGTCACTGCACAACAGAGATTTACGATTAAATTAAAACAATTTCTAATTGTGTGATATTCCTTTAAAAAACTCTTATTTTTATTATTACCACTACTACTTTGAGGAGAACATTCTACTACAGTGTTATTAAATGAATTATTTCAGCTCTACACCACTTCTTTCAGTTGGATGGAAATTTAATTCAGGTCAAAATGAGGTATTTACATGAAGCTTTGTCGTTTCAGAGCCTTGTTAAAAAAACACGTCTGTCTCTTGACTCAACAAATGTAATATCTCTTCTAGAATTAAAATCTGTGTCCATATCAGCTTAAGGTGAAAGATTCCCTAGAAGCGTGATTATTAGTCCCCTTTGAGCTAAATTCACATTGTGTTTGAAAGCAGTGTGTGGAAGAGGCCCAACGCATCAGACTGTATTTAACCCTCTCTGTTTCTGTGCGTCCCGCAGCTCACAGATTTCGGTCTGTCCCGAGTGGCTCGAAGCGTTTCTAGATGCTCCGGACAGAAAGACGAGGATGAGGGAGGAACGCTGAGCTACATGCCTCCTGAAGCGCTGCAGTCCGTCCATTACAAAGCCAACAAAGCCTCCGACGTCTACAGGTAACCAGAGGAGCATCAGAAACACTGAAGCACAGCTTCTTTAAACATGTTCTTAACCTCACCAGCGCTGCATTTATTTGATCAAACATACAGTGAACAGTGAAATATTATTCTAATGTAAAATAGCTGTTTTTTGTATGCGTTAAACTGTAATTTATTCCTGTGATGCGCAGAAAAAAACAAAAACATTTCTGATTATTATCAGTGTTGAACACAGTTGTGCTGCACAATATTTTAGTGGAAACTGTGATACATTGTATTTCTCAGGATTCACAGATGAACAGAAAGTTCAAAAGAACAGCATTTATTTGAAACAGAAATCCTTTCTAACATTCTAAAACTGTCTTAACTGTCACTTTTGAACAATTTAATGCATCCTTCATGAATAAAAGTATGAATTTCTTTTTTAAAAAACCTTTAAAAATGTTAGTGTGATGTTGAAATACCTGTAACTTCTGCAGTGAATGTGCAAAGATTTCAAAGTTTTGAATGTTACCGTATTACTACAATAATGCCCTTTTTATTAATCTATTAATTCACTGAAATTTCAAATTATACAAGAACTACAGCAAACCAGTGTAACACAAGAAAAAATGTATTTTATCAATATTTACAAGAAATTTTATTTGAGTATATCATTATATCATATTATAATGTTATATTATATATATCATTGTCATTATTATTATATTATATTATCATTATTATTATGAAATTTATAGGAACATAGAATATGAAAGTTAGAATTATGAACTCCATTGACTTATTAAAATTCCTTTGAATTCATTACTCAAAAGTTATGAAACCTACATGTTGTTTTTCTAACAAAACAACATCAAAACGACATAAATATTACTCTGGAATGTTTTTGATCCAAATATATTAATTTTACTTGAATAAACGTTTACTTTGAGATGAAAAAAAGATCACCAGTGTGAATCTGCAGTGCTTGTGGGCTGTTGTTCATTCGATATAGTTTATTTGTCATGTCAGCTACATCGTTTGTCTGTTTATAATGACTATAAAGAGGCTAAGAGGCTCAATGTATCGTACAGAAGCAATTTGAGACAAATCTAACTAATGGATATATATATAAAAAAAAAATGTATGCATGTTTATATATATATATACAGTGGGTACGGAAAGTATTCAGACCCCCTTAAATTTTTCACTCTTTGTGACATAATTTTAAGTGTGCAGCCACAGTTCACTTCTGGGGCAAAAATGACACGAAAGTGTAAAAATGTGGTTTAAATGGATATATCTCTTAAAAAAATATTTAAAAAATTCTGAAAAAATACATGTGTATTTTGAAAATTGCAATCCATATGCAATGTTATTTTATTATGATTTTTTTTTATGTACCACTTCAAAACTGGCTCGAATGCAAAAGGTGTTACACTTTAGTGTAAATGGTTATATCACTTAAAAAATATATTTTTAAAAATCTGAAAAAAAAATGCTGTGTATTTTAACAGTCTTAATCCATATGCAAAGTTTTTTTCTGTACTACAAACAAAGATTTTTTTTTTCAGAAAATTTTATGTACTGCTTTAAAACTGATCCGAGTGCAAAAGGTGAAACAATTTAGATTAAATGGTTAAATATCTTTAAAAAGTATTTAAAAAAATCAGAAAATAAATAAATAAATGATCGTTTTAATCCTTATGCACAGATTTTTTTCTGTACTAAAAATGCAGAATTTGTAGAATTTTTTCTGCATCGCTTCTGAGCCGATCAGACGCATGTACTCGTTTGTGACTGAGATGAAAATGTGATAATCAGTGTTTTGTGAACGGTCTGCTCTGCAGTTACGGCGTCCTGCTGTGGTCCATGGTCACCGGGAGAGAGCCGTACAGCGGTAAGCGTTCTTCAGCTGCTCTCTGGTTCTCATCCGCACCAGTGTCTCACTCGTGTCTGTCCTGCAGATGCTGGGTCCAGTCTGGTGCGCTTCCGGATCCCTCAGGGGGACAGACCTGACCTGACGTGGATAGACCGCTGCCAGACTGAGGGTCTGGATGATATGGTGAAGCTCATGACTGAGTGCTGGCATCAGGACCCCGACAGGAGACCGTCGTTCCTCTGTGAGACTCGAACCCAATCCCTTCACCATGAGAATCAGCCTCGACGTCTTCTCACCGCACTGTCTCCTGTTTTCAGGTTGTGTTAATGAGACCGAGAAGATCTTTAGTATGCACAAACACGGACTCAATGAAGCCGTCTATGATGTTCTGAAGCTGCTGGTACAGTTGATTTTTTGTTGTATTCACCATTTCCGTCAAATGATGGAACTAAAACTGGTTGCGAATGGCGTAAACGCTTAAATATATCCAAACGCCAGTTTGCAAGAAAAATAAAATTCACTGAACCCTTATTTGTATCCTCAGTTAACCCTATCTTCTCTCACACGCAGGATAATGATGATGATGATGATGTCTGTTCCGGTTTGAAATCAATCCAGATCAGCCACAAACCACTCAATGGTATTAAATCTTGACTAAATATATATAAACCCTAAACTTATTTTATTTCAGCTATTTGCCAAAGCAGCTTTTAACTTAATTCTTATTTTGATTTAGTTTAACTTAAACCACTAAAATATCTAAAACTAAATAAGTTAAAACTATTAAGTAAAATAAATAAAAACTCTATAGACCTATGTAAAAATGAATAAATAAATACAATAAAAAATGACAAAAACATACAACAAAATGACTACAACTTTAACTAAAATTGAAGGCAAAACAACTGTTCTGGATACAGAACAAAACTGTGATATTTTAGTACCACTGAGATAATATTATTCGTTTTTGATACATTTTGTTATTAGAATTTATATATATATTAGGGTTGCAAAAAGGTGGAAAATTTCCAGGATTTTTTGGAATATTCCAGGGATTTTGGGAAAGTTTCCGGAAATTTACAAGAAATTTTCCAACCCTTTGCAACCCTAATATATATATATATATATATATATATATATATATATGTAATCTAATAACAAAACGTAACAAAAACTAATAATATTATCTCAGTGGTACTAACATATCACAGTTTTGTTCTGTTTCCATAAAGGAAGCATGTTAAATGTACAGAAATCCCTTTATGAATTGGTATTATTATAATGGTTTGAATATGACGTCAATATGAAATCTAAATCAACCCTGTTCTCCTGGATTTATTGTGGGTTTTAATGATGCCAAAAAACTTGTTTGTTTTGGCATCATCATCAATCCCTCTTATTTTACAATCACCATGCAATCGATTCCTGATGGATAAAATCAAGTCCTGCTCTACTCTACATTTGTTATTTAATGAACATTATGGACGTCAAATGTGTTTATAAAGCTGTTTTATCTCTTTGATCATCTTTGTGTTTCAGAAGCTCGTCCTCAGGGTTCGTCCTGCGTCACCGGACCGCCTCCTAAACAGGTATCTAATGTGACTTCTGTAGAAAACAAATTATACTTAAACTTGATTAAAATTCAAATCTTAACACTCTTAACTAATTAAAATAAATTAGCATGATTGATTTAATAAACATTACATTGATTTATTAAAGCAGTAAGCCCCGTGAAGCCGTGGTTTACAGTGAGTTTATAACAGCTAAGGGGCGTTGTTAGGTACGACGCGAAGCTGTTATAAATTCACTGTAAACCACGGCTTCACGGGGCTTATTGCTTTTATAAAACGCTTATTCCATATACGTAGTAAAGTTTAACAAAATAAAACAGAGCAAATAAAGTGTAATGATATTAATAAAAACAGTATTCTTCCACCAAACAATGTAGCTCCTCAGAAACAGTTGTGGTTGCAACAAAGTGGTTGCCGAGCAACAGACAAACGTAAACAAAGGTGTATGTTACTTTGTAGAGTAATTTACAACAGCTTCGAACGCGGCTCAGCCAATCAGAATCAAGCACCGGAACTATCTGTTTTATAATATTTATTTTAAATAAATTGTGAAAAATTGTATTTTTCTTACTAATTGTGCTCATAAAGCTCAACTGTCAGCTCATACTGTTTACAAAGACCTTTGTAGTATATTAACCAGTCACAGTGTAATTCAGAGCGGTTTAATTATTAATATTACTACATTTTCGGTTTACTTGTTAATTGTTTTTAAAGGTCTTGACTATAAATGTATATAAAATGTATTAAAAAAATTCCAATTCTAATCTATTCTAATTCTATTATTTAAAAAAAACGTTCCCCTTTTAGACTTGCATTCTATTCATTTACTAACTGCATAGCAACACCTTAGCAACCGCCCGTGGTACCCTAGCAACCGCATAGCAACAGCCCCGGGTACCCTAGCAACCGCATAGCAACACCCTAGCAACCAACCAGTGTACCCTATCAACCGCATAGCAACACCTTAGCAACCGCCCTGGGTACCCTAGCAACCGCACAGCAACAGCCCTGGGTACCCTAGCAACTGCATAGCAACACCCTAACAACCACCCCGGGTACCCTAGCAACCGCATAGCAAAACCCTAGCAACCGACCCGGGTACCTTAGCAACCGTATAGCTAAACCCTAGCAACTGCCTTAGCAACCACCCCAAGTACCCTAGCAACCGCATAGCAACACCCTAGCAACCACCACAGTTTGCCTAGCAACCGTCATAGCAACCACTCTAAGTACCCTAGCAACCACCCCAGTTAGCCTAGCAACCATCATAGCAACCACTCCAAGTACCCTAACAACCACCTAGAATACCCTAGCAACCACTCTGAGGTCCTTAGCATCTATCTATCTATCATCTGACTGTATTGCCTTCAAAACATTTAAACTTTAAGCTTTTAAAACAACGTTAAACTTCAAACTATTTCAGACTGAAAACCATCAAACTTAAAACTTTAAACTTCTTAAACTTTTCAAACTTTTTCAAACTTTCTGGTCCGGCTTTCTCAAGCCAACTTAAAGTTTGTCTTGACGAACTTTTTTATCTAGTTATTATTATTATTACATTTTCGGTTTACTTGTTACTTGTTTTTAAAGGTCTTGACTATAAATGTATATAAAATGTATTTTAAAATTTCTAATTCTAATCTATTCTTTAAAAAATAAACTTTCCCCTTTTAGACCTGCACTCTATTCATTTACTAACTGCTTGTTGTCTTAAAAAACAAACACTAGCTTCTCTAATCTTTTTGTATTCTGTCTATTTGTTTTCTTTTTTATTTATTATACAATTAACAAAAGCAAAAAAAAAGGCCTCTAACACTAACTTGCTCTATTCTTTTTCTATTCTGTTTACTTTTCATTTATTATATAATAAAAAAACCCTTGCTACGTGTACTGCATTAAGCTAACTGAGACTTGTTATAGCACTTGCGTATTATTGCTCTTTTGTTGATTTCTATTGCTTCCATTGTCCTCATTTGTAAGTCGCTTTGGATAAAAGCATCTGCTAAATGACTAAATGTAATGTAAATGTAAAAAATAAATGTATATCGTCTGAGGATGTGTATTAACTAATATGTTGTCTTGTAGGAAACAGCTGTCAGTAACACAAAACCCACAAAGACAGGTAATCTGAGCAGCAGAGATGCATTAGGATGATTTCTATGCTTTGTTTGGTGCTGAACGCATTTGTTTGTTGTTGTTTCTCACAGAATCATCTCCTCGTCCTGCTCCGCTGGTGACGCCTGTCAGAACAACACAGGTCTGAAACAATCAATCAAACACATACGGTTCATATATCACTGACCTCTTCTGTCCTAACACACGCTGTGTGCTTGTGTTTCCTCTCACAGCGGCAAACTTCAACACCAGGTCAGTTTTACACGGCTTCATCTCACTCTGAGGGGAAATGTAGCTGGCACATTTAATGATAAACGCTAACTTGTAAGCAGGGCTGTTGATGGTTATTTACAATAACACAAAGTATAAAAAAACAAAATAAATAAATGTATAAATATTAATTAATTAAAATAATGCAATATAAAAATGCACCCGTCTCCTGATCCGTACACTATTAACATGGAGGAAAACCAAGACTGAAGTAGCACATCTGCGATTCTTTATTTGCAGTCCTTTCTCGATACGTACACACTTTGATGAATTATTCATCTTAATTCAGTTGTGAAGAACACAAATAACATGATAATCTTTGTCGATCATCATACACCTGCAGAACAAATAATTACGTAAGCTTGTTTCTGCTACAGAATAAAAAATAAAAAAAGGTAATTGCAATTTTTTTTATCTTACAATTTGGACTTTTTTCTTGTAATTTTAAGAAAATGTCAGAACTGCGGGATATAAACTCCTGATTGCAAGAAGAAAAGTCAGAATTTTGAGATTTTATATATATATATTAGTGCTGTCAAACGATTAATCGCAGCCAAAATAAAAGTTTTTCTTTACATAATATATGTATGTGTACTGTGTATATTTATTATGTATATATAAATAAACACACATGCATGTATATATTTAAGAAAAATATGTTACGTTTATATATTAAATACATTTATATATGATATAAATTATATGAATATAAATATATACATGTAAATACATGTAAATATTTTCAAAATATATGCTGTATGTGTGTGTGTTTATATATACATAATAAATATACACGATAAACACATGTATTATATAAACAAAAACTTTTATTTTGAATGTGTTTAATCGCGATTAATTGTTTGACAGCACTAATATACTGTATATATATATACAATTCAAGTTTATTTGTATAGCGCTTTTCACGATACAAATCGTTGCAAAGCAACTTTACAGAAAATTAAGTTTCTACAATATGTTTAGTAGTAGCTTATCAGTGGTGACTGTCAGTTAATGTACATATGGCAGAAATGTATATATATATATATATATATTTTTTTTTATTACCTCATCTTATATTCCTGAGAGATTTTTTTTTCCTTTTTATTGCCTGGAGGAAACTGGCTTCCATTCATAATAGCTTAGCGTATTTGTTTTGTAGTAGAGTTCAGAGTAGAGTTCAGAGTAGAGTTGCTTTTTATTCACAAAAAAAAAATGCCTTTATGGTCAGAAGTCAAGAGATTGAGTAAGAATACCGCACTTCTGCCTCTAGATGGAGCGAGTCCTTTAGATCCTCAGTCGTGATAGATTTGGACAAAACCGTGACTCTGCGTCTCACTCATCCGTCTCTCTGCTCTCCTCTCAGGCGGCGTTCAGATCACCATGTCAAACGTCTATGGAGTTCAGATCGGCAACAACAACATCATGAATATGGTTCAGAGGCCGCGGCAGAGACACCGAACGGCTCCTTCCAGAGTCAGCACGTCTTATTCCCACTCAGAGAACTCACAGAATAAACCACAGTGACCTCTGCACACTCTCTCTGCAGCAATCCGCTCTCGTTCCAGTGAAGTGTTTAGAGTCACAAACTATTCCTGTGACTCAAAGGGCTGGACACTCAAAAAACATCCAGGCCTAAATGTCAATGTGATGTGTTTGAATTGCTTATAAAATGTCCATCCATTTGGATCACACAGTTTTAACATAAACTAACTAATAAACTTAATGTGATGCATACTTGTCAGTCATACATAAGCAAAGCAGGTCAGATTAATAATAAACTATGCAATGTTTTTGTTGCTTGTAATAAACATATTTTATTCAGTTAAATCAATGTTTAAGTTAAACATTGAGAAAAAAAATATGTATATAAATTAAAATACATATGTAAATGTTTTAATATTCTAGTTCTCAATTCCATTTAGTTTAACCTGATGTACTTAACACTAAAACTTAAATAAAAATGAATAAACTGTATAGACGTTTTAAACACAATAACTAATAAAAATAACAAAAACAACAAAGTTACTAAAACTTTAATTACCTGTTTCTGATGTTTCACTTCTGTCTGATTGACAAATATGGATCAATTAATCTTAATCCAACAGTATTAATCCAAATAGTGTTAATCTAAATGAATGGAAATTTTATATGCAATTCAAATACATAAATCTTGAATGGCGGTGAAACTTGTGAAGAACATATCCAACTCAAGCTTTACCTATAGGTTTTGCATACAGAAAATCTATTTTTAAGACCACTATTTTTTGCATTGTGACATTTTCAAGACCGTTAGATTTATTTAAACATTATCCAATTGCCAATAGATACCGCAATTAATAATAATAAAAAAATAGGTTTCATAACTTTAATGTGAAATATATTTACATTTTGAAATACACATCATGGTAGTGATTAATGTACTGAATTTTATTCATGCTGATTTTAAGGGTAAGGTGTACTTTATTGTCCCTGTCGAATATCATCTCAGTTTTCTTCACATTCACAATTAGGTGGTGGGCATCACACCACTCTATAAACTGACTGATTTCAGAGTGGTAAGACAAAATGTCTTGATCTTTATATAATAAGTTAAGGATAGCGGTGCCATCACTAAATTTCACAGTGTGATTATTATTATTTTTGTGTATAATGTGAAGAGAACTGGGGAGCGTACACACCCTTGAGGTACTCCTGTACAAATAATGCATTGTAAGTCAGAGATCATCTTATTGACCTTAACCTGTTGGGTTCTGCCCGTTATGAAAGAAAAAAAACCATCTTATAATATAAGGATTTACATCCATGTGTTTCAATTTCTCCAATAATAAATACAGTTGCACAGTGTTAAAAGCTGAGCTAAAATCAATAAAAAGAAGACGTGCATATGCCTTTGAGTCCTCCAGATAATACTCCCTACTGTATCTTCCGCACTCCTGCCCTGTTTATAAGCAAACTGCCATGGATCTAGTTTTGAGGATACTTCACTTTTCAATATAGACACAATGTATTTCTCAAAGCATTTCATTACGATTGAAGTTAGTGCTACGGGTCTAAAATCATTGTTCTCAGAAGGATGGGGCTTTTTTTGGGATTGGAGTAATCACCGATCTTTTCCAGAGTGCAGGGACTCTATGCAAGTCCAGTGAATGCTGAAAAAGCGTACAGGTTTTCAAAAGTCGTGCAGAAATCCCATCAGGCCCTGTAGATTTATTAGCTGTTGGAACAATGATTGCACCTTAGAACTGTCTGCCTCTAATCTAGTGCCCGTATCTTCTGTCAGAGAACCTATAACAGATTCACATCTCTCAGAGAAATCATAGAAGTCATTCAGTTCATTAGCTTTCTGTAAATCATCAGTTGTATCTATATGTGGTCTCCTTGAATCCATATTAGTAACAGCCTTCATTGTATTCCATAATTTTTTAGAATTTGAAGTTAAAAACTGATGTTCAATAATATAATTTTGTCGTCCCCTTGCTTCCTTTAGTTGATAGTCAAGCTCTTTTTGTATAATTTTCAGCCCCACATAATCTTTGTTCTTGAATGCAACCTTTTTCCTGTTAATACAATTCTTAAGTTCTTTAGTTATATGGTAACATTCTTTTTAGTGAGTACATTGTCCACACGTTATTGTCTCTGTCGTTGTATCAATGTCCACATTGGTAAAAACATCCCAGTCTGTGCAAAGAAAACATCCTTTAAGTCTTTCTATGGCATCATCCGACCATACCGTTATTTCCTTCACATATGCTTTACTATGTTTAAGCATAGTCTTATAGATGGATGGTGTAATGGCGGTGGTTTCGATCTGGCCGCATAAGCTTTTTTTTACATTTCCGTAGCACTTATCTAGGATTCTGTCCTTACGTGTTCCACATGTTATACAGGTGCATCTCAATAAATTAGAATGTCGTGGAAAAGTTCATTTATTTCAGTATGTTCAAACCTGGGCAAGAACAGTTCGAGCTTGTAATGGTTAAAATCGGCTAAAATAAAAACAGGAGCGTCTGGTGAGCATTGTAATTGTTGGTGAACACAATCCGCGACATACTCTGCTGCTCTCACCGCATTTCCACTAGGGGGTACATAGACCGCACAAACAACAATGCTTCCAAACTCCCTCGGTAGATAAAAGATTTCACGACTTTATTAGAGCGACAGCTGCATTAAATTAATGACAGTAATGTAAAAATGTGATTAATTGTCACATTGAAAAAAAAATTAATGGTCCTAAAAATATGATTAATTTTCTTTATCCTAAATAAAAAAAAAATTCTTTTGATTTTGGAGTGAAATTAACATACGATACTGAATTCTTTAATATATGAGATTCGGATCAGGTTCAACCGGCTGCTTTTACTGAAGACTGTGCTACACGCGACAATCAACTAACGTTACTGTAACTAGCTAACAAAGTACTTTGCTTACCTTTAAATAAATTTGCACATATTTTTCCAAGATATGACTACATTTATTGGATATTTCCTTCGTTTCATTAGATGAAGTGCATATTGTGTGTAATATGATGTTATGTTTCACGTGGTCACGTGTGTATGACCGCTGTCATATTCGTCCTTTATGTGGGTTTCTTTCAGTGAGTGTGGGCTAATGAATTCACTGCAGACAGACTCACAGCCACACCATGTTTCCTGCAAATCATGTCTTTTAATTACAAACCACACCTCTTTTAAGACAACCCGACAGAGGTCATACACACGTGACCACGTGAAACATAGATACAAAGATCCAACTGATTGGGTAAATAGCCTAGTGATTACAGAGAAAAAGAATGGAGCTTTACGAGTGTGTTTGGATGGGTACTGGCAAGTAAAGTTAGACGAACCGTCATCCATGCTGTGCACCTTCAGTACACCCTGGGGAAGGTATCGTTTCTTGAGACTTCCGTTTGGAATTAAATCAGCAAGTGAAGTCTTCCAATGAAAGAATAGTGAAGTTCTTGGAGACATTGAGGGGGTGCATATCATAGCTGATGATATGATTATTGCTGCATCATCAGAGCAAGAACATGACGAGATTTTACGTCAAGTGATGGAGAGAGCAAAAAAGTCCAATGTTAAGTTCAATAAGGACAAGCTGCAATACAAGGTTCACACTGTCATGTATATGGGACATCTTATCACCTCAGAAGGGGTAAAACCTGATGGAGACAAAGTTGAAGAAATTATTAAAATGCCACCACCAGAGAATAAGGCGGCGTTTCAGAGATTTCTGGGAATGACCAGGTATTTATCCCAGTATATCCAAAATGAAGCAACATTAACGGCTCCCTTAAGGTATTTGTTGAGAGAAGAAGCTGACTGGCAGTGGAGCCCTGAGCATGATAAGGCTTTAGAAAATCTCAAGGTAGCTTTAACTCAAGCACCAGTCCTTAACTATTATGACCCAGCCAAACCATTGGTTATTCAAGCTGATGCATCAAAGGATGGATTAGGAGCTGTGCTTATGCAAGATGGGCATCCCTTGTATTACAGTTCGCGGGCATTGACAGACACTGAGAAAAATTATTCACAAATTGAAAAAGAGATGCTTGCCATTGTGTTTGCTGTCAAGTATTTTCATCAGTATGTGTATGGTTAAGGAGTAACAGTGCAGTCTGATCACAAGCCACTGGAGGCTATTTTTCGAAAACCATTGAATAAAGCACCAGCAAGATTGCAACGAATGCTTCTTCGAGTACAAGGCTATGATCTGAGGATTCAGTACACGCCAGGTAATTGCATGATGATTGCAGACATTGTCACGAGCAACAGTGAGAAAACAAGAGGTTGAGGATAACGAAAACCTGTTTCAGGAAAAAGTGGTGTATTCACTAGAAGCCACTGATTCTCTAAGTTCAGAAATGTTGAAACAACTAAAAGAGTTGAGTCAAATGGATGAGGTCCTGCGAGCCATAAAAGAGGCTCATGTGAGTGGCTGGGGCAAGCAATGCAGCAAGTTAAAGGAAAAATTGCACAAATTCTGGCCAGTGCGACCTATCATCAGTATGCAGAATGATGTGCTAATGATGGGAGATAGGATCATCATTCCAGAGAAATTGAAGTCTGCTGTGTTACAGAAGTTACACATTGGACATCAAAGTGTACAACGGACTAAAGCACAAGCAAGACAAGTTGTTTTTTGGCCTGGTATGGCGAAGGATATTGCGAGCATGGTGAGCAAATGTAGCACATGTCAGAAGTTCCAACTTCAAAATCAAAGAGAACCTCTTCAATCACATGACATCCCTGATGTTCCTTGGTTAAAGCTTGGAGCAGACATCTTTGAATTGCAAGGTCAGTCTTTTCTGCTGTTAGTTGACTATATGACTAAATATCCAGAAGTGTTACATTTGAGAGATAAATCTACTCGTTCAGTCATACAAGTTATGAAAGCAGCATTTGCAAAATATGGCATACCAAAAGAAATTGTGAGTGATCATGTACCATTTGCAAGTCAAGAAATGAGAAAGTTTGCTAATATGTGGGGAATTAAGCTTGTGTTTTCCAGTCCAGGATATCCACAATCAAATGGACTTGCTGAGCGAACAGTACAAACTGTGTTCTGGAGAGGATATACCACGGCTTTGTTGTCACTACTGAATACACCAGTTACAGGATTAAGTATATCTCCAGCACAAATGTTGATGGGACGAATTCTTTGCAGTACTGTACCGTGTTCCACCAAGATGTTGCGACAAAGATCTTTTGTGCAGGAGCACAGTAGATTGTTCGATCTACAAGCTCGTCAAAAGAGGTACTATGATTTCAAATCTAGAAGTTTGCCAGGACTCGGAGTTGGTGACACTGTACATATGAGAACGCAAGAAGGATGGTAACCAGCAACCGTACTCTCTAATGGCGCTTTTCCACTGCGTGGTACGACTCGACTCGGTTTGCGTTTCCACTGCAGTTCAGTACTGCTTTAGAGTGGGGGGGATTATTCACATGTGGTTATAGTTGCGTCGCCTCTATTGCCGCGACTCCTGAAAAACGTTTTCATTCCGTGTCGCCCCATCAAGCTCTCGCTGGATCCGCTCCTCTGCTATCAACGAGGAGTTTACACGTCACGTTTTGGTAATGGTACGGTTCACCTGGAACCAGAGTTGCCGAGTCCGCGTATTATAATCTTTTTTTGTAAAGTTGCTTGAAAAAATCCTGGGTTGTGGTTTTTTGGGCTTATTTTAAAAAATATGGTTGCTTGTTAGGAAAACCTGACAAGCAACTTCGTTTCTTTTCATTTATGTTCACTGTATTCTCCAATGCATTGATTGACACTCTGTCTGCTCACAGTTAATAGCCAATCAGTGCAAAAATATAAGTGCTGTAGCGTAATTTGTCCAATATTCCGCCCCCTCCGCCTTTTTGAACGTGATTTTTCTTCAATGAGGGATTGAAGAAAAATCACGTTCAAAAAGAAGGCGCGTGACGCTGTAATCCAAGCGATGATAGTAGTAGACGTAGAAGAGTGGGATGACTTTTTTTCCTTTATAAAGCAGTCTAATTTTAAATTTTTACAATGTTTTTGTAATGTATTAATTATCACGGGCTGTAAAAAACAAACAAACAAAAAAAAACAAGTAGGCCTATACAAATACTAAGAGTAGATTTGGTTCGAATAGCCAATATTTTAGTAGGCTATAAATATGTGGCTATGTTACAGTTCCCCTTTGAAGCTCTAGTGTTTTTCTCCTTTTCCATCTGTCCAATCATATTCTGCTCACAGGTGATTGGAGATGAGTTTTGTTCCTGCTTTGTTGCAGTTTGCTGATTTTTGTAAAATAACTCATGTTTTTGCTTTTCAGATAAAAGGGTAGTTTCAGTTTAACATGTTGCGGGCTCATTTATTGGTAATAAATAATTGATAATAAATAATATTGATGATAATAAATTATCAAAAAATATTGGGCTTGTTTTGGGCTTGTTTTTGAAGCTGCGGTTGCTATTTGACTGGCCAGAGTTGGCAACAGTGCTTGGAACCTCAACCGAGGTGGTACTAAAAAAAGTACCAGGTACTGTACCCAGAGGAAAACCCCCAAAAGTGAACCGTAAGAGCCATAAGAGAGAGGAGCCACGTTCTTACAGTGTGCAGTCACCAAGTGGTCAGATCTTCAGAAGAAATAGACGTCATTTGAGAAGGATTCACCCAGAGGTATTCAGAGCTGTAGCTGCTGAATCAAATCCATGTAGTAATGATGATCTATTTGTTGCAGAGGGACCAGAACAGTCTAATGTCAAAAACATCAGTATCTAATGAAACGCTGGAACCAACTGAACAAGTTACTTTGCCTAGTGTCACTGATGAATCAATGTTTCACGTGGTCACGTTGTCTTAAAAGAGGTGTGGTTTGTAATTAAAAGACACATGATTTGCAGGAAGCATGGTGTGGCTGCGAGTCTGTCTGCAGTGAATTCATTAGCCCACAATCACTGAAAGAAACCCACATAAAGGACGAATATGACATTTTGAATCACGTGGCGCGGAGGATCCATCTCGCTAATCAGGAATGACAGTTCATGCGGGAATCTGGCATCCATAACCTTCCCAATCCCACCTCTCCATCTGTCCCACCGGAATCTAACGGGCACGGATCTCTCCCGGTGATCTGGACAAAATGCCGTGGAATGAGTGGGTGGATGCAGAAATAACTGATGGTAGTTCCCTTCAAAACCATCGTCAGGTCGGAAAAGGCATTTAGACACGCATTTAATATGCTATTTTATACACAAGTGCATTTTTGCTGTGCTTGTTAAAGCTGCGCTGTGTATTTCTGAACTAGAACTCCACTCAACGCAATCTTGGGAATTCGTAACTTTTTTACGCTTTGGCTACCTTGTGGTGAAGAGAAGTTAGGAATGGACCTTAAAGGGACAGTTCACTGAAAAATGAAAATTGTCTCATCATTTACTCACCCTAAAGTTGTTCCAAACCTGTTTGAGTTTCTTTCTTCTGTTAAACTCAAAAGAATATATTGTGAAGAATGTTGGCAACCAGACAGTCGACGGTAGCCGTAGTGTTTTATTTCCATACTATGCAAGTCAATGGCTAGTTACCAACATTCTTCAAAATATCTTCAGAGCTACCTCTTTAAGGCTTCCTTTTTTTGTAAAATTGTATGTTTTCGTATGATTCACACCACGGATATTTGAAGCCAGAGAAGAGCGTGTACATTGGCTTTCAGACCTGCTGTTGAAGTGTTTTTTTGGCTCTGACGTCTGTAGCCAGAACAACAGATGGCAGATAATGATGATAAATAGACTCTGCAGCCACTTGTGTCCATTTACACTGACCTTATGGCAGAATGAAACCAGATGAATCAGGAGTCGTGTTACAGGTGAATAAGATAAGAAATAACTAGTAGTTTTCAGCACACTTCCCTTGTTGATTAATCACAGTAAAGTAAGACAGTTGTTTTGTATTACTAGTTTTCTAAAACATTGTTTAAATATTCAAATAATTAAATATTTATACATAATAAAACATGCACTACTTTGCATACATTTCCAGAACATGAATCTACACACTTTAAAAGTCTTGTTTGATTTTGTTTGCATACTATTATAGTTAAAGGTTTTTCCAGAGGGGATTCTGGATTTCTCTTTTTATTACTCCATAAATCAGAAAATGCTGTCAACAGACAGAAAACAAATAGGCCAATTTACCAATAGGAATAAAATGTTGTATAAAATCAGGCAAATGACAAATGAACAAACCCCTCAGTAAAATCCCTCAGAATATAGATATGAATAACACTGCTAAGTTTGGTGTCTGTAAGTGTTACTGATTTGGAGAAACAAACTCATTTTGAGGAAAAACAGCCTTTAAAGATATGTACTGTAATTGAAATCCACAGACGCAAGCAGATGAAGTGAAGTAAGATAAACACTTATAATGTGTATTTTTGGATGTTATACTAGCCTGAAAGAATACATATTATGGAAAAATCTCAAAATTGATGAATACATGAAAAAATTATAGTACTAAAAAAAAGATGTTTTATGTAGGGATTCATCAGAATATACATTTTGGCCAATAAGGATGATCGATAATTATTTATGTAATGATCAATTAAGATGTAATGACTGATATTATAAATATATATCCTTTTGTTTGTTGTTTAAAACAAAGGAAGCGCCAATTTAGAATCATTCATGCTTTAAGACTTCATAATTTTATTGTACAGTTAGACGTATTTGTTTTAAACATCAGTTTGATTTTTATTTTTTTTTGTCCTTTCCAGCCTCAGGCATCACAAATTTCTTGCCTGCATCGAACAATTAAAATCATTGCCATTTTTGTGACAAAATCTGCTGAATTGATATACGCTTTGTAGTAGTAAAATATTTGTAATTGATGTTTAATCACCAAAAATGTTATATTTATCTGGATTTATTGTGTGCAACCTGGAGGAGTTTCACTTTTTTTGTGTGTCCTTGTTTCCCCTTCCAGGTTTGTTTGTTAATTCTAGTCATTTATTTATTTATTTTAAGTTGATAAATTTAGCCTATTTAATTTGAATCTTAATTTAAGCTAATTGAAAATGTCAAAAACGTCCAAAATTTAGGTTACAGGATTGCAAAATTTGCAAATTCAAAATGAAAAGAAAACATTTATTATATATTTAATTTGACATCCTGAGGTTATTGATCACCAAAACCTGAAGGTTTAGCACCGTTCACTGACACTTTGTTAAAAAAATGAACATTTTTGAACCCCTTTTTAGTGGAAAGTGCCATAGAACATGCATCCCTGACCTCAACAACATGTTCATGCATAAAGAAAAGATAGAAAGAGAAAGAAGCCCAGCATGAACAGAAGAATCATCATTGTCTGAAGACTTATGAACTCTTTCTCCTTCAAACACGTCCTTCTGCTGAATATGTTCTTTCTATCAATGCCTCTGTTTTCTGCATGAACTTCTTTCTATAAGGGAAAAACCAGGAAGCCGGAGAAGGTGGAGTATTTCCAGCCGCCCATCAGGTTTCCTCTCTCCAGTTTGAGGTAGGCCTTGTCTCCTCTCTCCATCGTAACCAGACCGGCGTTGGTCGCTGCTTCACGCGTCACATCCTGATCACCGGCGAAGGCCGAGACCACCGGCCAACCGTTCAACACCAGACTCACCTGCACGGAGAGCCAGAAAATAAGGACTTCTTATAATATTGTAATATTATTTTCAATAGAATTTTATGGCCATTTGTGCAGTGAACAATTATTGTGCAGTGTTGGCTCGCTGAGAAGCAAAACCATTTGGGGTACTGCTGATCCGAGCAGTTTTCATTAGTAGGAACATCTCTGTCACTACAAAGACAATTACAGGAATAGTTCACTTAAAAATGAGAATGTGCTGAAAATGAGCTCCCCCTCAGGTCATGTGAGATCAGGATGAGTTTGTTTCTTCATCAGGTTTGTAGAAATGTAGCACTGCATCAGTGTCTGCCTGAGGGGGAGCACATTTTTGGCTGAACTATTCTTTAAATATTCAGAAAATTTTAAAAAGACAGTAAGTATTCATAAAACAACAGATATTTTTCCTGCGTAAGTGTTCATGAATGGTACCCTGAATGGATCTTTTGACTCACCTGTATAGTTTGTCTGTTATAAACTTTCACCACATTGAAACTGAAGCTGTACACTCCTTTTCTAGGAGCCTGGAAAACACTCCGTGCCGGATCGAGATGACTCCCAACGTTCACCAGAACCTTTGATGGAATACAAAAAGACACATGGAAACCAGGACCCTCTGATGTTTTTCAGCACTTGTCGGCTAGTGCACTGCTGATAAAGCAGCTAAAGGAAGGAGCTGTCACATATCCAATGCTTCGTTACCTGGTCGAAGTATATGGTCATGGTGCGGTTGCTCATCTCAGACGGTTCGTGGTTGTTGTTCCGCACAGCCGAGAAGGCGATGCGGCTGCTTCCGGAGCGTACCGACATTCCCAAAGCATTCCCAGCAGGTTCTGTGGTTGGAGTGGAGTCGCAAACGACTAAACATTTTCCTTCCAGCACGATGGGCTCTGTGTCATTCTGGCCCCGAACCAGCAGGGGGCCCATGAGACAGAGAAGAGCTAACCATGTGCCACTCATCCTTCTCAGATGATTCTGATCCACCGGAGTATCTGAATACGTTGATGTTTTAGTTTGTCCTTTAGCTGTGTTTCACTGGCTGCTCCTTCTTTATATCCAGTGGTGAAACACTAGTGAACAAGGGCCTTCCCGTCTAGACCAAAAGACCAAGTCGAGATGCAGAGCGAGAAGGGCAGATCAGAAGATTTGTGTGCAGTTACACATTCAATTATTATGCACTTCAGCGTTTGCGTGTGTTGTAAGTCACTGGACCACCACTACTCACACAGACACACTGGCCATCTGGACCAGACATCCCTTATGAAGAGACCATCTGCCTTCCCATCATGCCAAACACACACACACACACACACACACACACTCACTCACTCTCACTCATAAACATGGTATTCCTATCATTATGGGTTCAATATATAATAATGCTGAGAAACGTATTTTTTTTTCCAAATATGAAATCATGAATATAGAAAAATATGAAATGATAAAATATATACTTTGTCATGACAAAGACAAAATTTAAATAGATTTACAGTGCATACTGTTGAATTTGAGTAGTGAGGGCCTAAAAAGTGAGAGTTGAAAAGCAAAGTGTAAAATAAAAAAAAATAATAAAAAAAACGTCTCAGGTTGGTTCCCTGAGTAGGGAACGAGACACTGCGTCCTCTAGGGGTCGCTATGGGGAATGCCTCGTCGTGACCCGTGTCTGAAGCATACATTGAAAAAACACCAACAACATGTTTGCCGGCGACAGCCATGATGTCACTACCGGTGCGACTATAGTATAAATAGGCGCCGGGAGCACACATCATCCCCTTCTTCGTCTGAAGCTTGCTTCCGAAGCATGGCAGAAAACCTAGAGGACGCAGTGTCTCATTCCCTACTCAGGGAACCATGGTTACATACGTAACCTGAGACGTTCCCTTTCAAGGGAACTTCGAACTGCGTCCTCTAGGGGTCGCTATGGGGAACGGTATACCCACGCCACCATGCTGAGGGGAGTGCATGCCAGAACCATGGTGAGCACTAAGTACCAACTCTACCATAGCCATGGGAGTTGCCCCTGGGACGTTAAGACGGCTGTCAGTGACATTATTCCCTACGGCCAAAGGTCTAGGCTACATACCCCAAAAACTTACCTGTTAGGGCCAGAACTCCTGGGCCCGGGGTAAAGCTCAAAGAGGACGTCGGGACGTCACTTTCTTTGACCGCTTCCACGGCATAAACCGCAAAATAACAAATGCAAATATTATTTAAATACATTTTAAAATGTTAAAACGTGCAGTAAAAAAACACCAATCAGACGGCGAATACAATATTGCGGATGTTCACACACCAATCAGATTAAGTGCTGTTTTAAAACACTCCGCCCACCGATGCGGAAAGTTCGTGTTCAGTTCAGTCAGAAGAACTTGACAGAGCTACGACTGTTGAACAGGAGACCGCTATAGATCGAGCGATAGAAATTAAGAGTGTAAATTAGCTGTTGGAACTGACTGACCCTGCTTTGTTTTGTCGTTTTTGATCCGATAATCCTGTAAGATCACTCGGATATAACGAACCAAACGCCGCGACCTTTGAAGCTCGTCTTTGAGCGCGAAGATCTGAATAACGGAATCACTCAGGCCTGTGAGGATTTACTCGGTGCGTTTTCCTCTGATTTCCCTTCAATATGGCTGATTTTGCGGAATATGGTTGATTTTTAGTGGGAAAGTTTAATCTGGATGCTAGAATTTGCCATACTTTGCTCATACATTGCTCATCGCTGTCTGTTGATATTTGGCCTGCTTTACAACTATTGCTGTTGGAGAAATGTATGAATTAAATGGCTTTTTTTTGCCTGAAATGTAAGTATCTTCCCTAAAAGAAGTTAACTGATTTGTGCAGTTTGAACAGGGCGTTTTGAATGAGGTTAAGTTCCCTTATTGCCTCCACAAGGTTTGTTTAGTTGCAGATGGTTTTGATGGAGGGATGTATTTACATGCACTAATTTTCTTTATTGAACGCTAATTGTTGCAGTCCGATTTACATTCATTTTGGGGCATTTTTTTCCACTTCTGAATAAAAAAATAAAAAAGGTAATTGCAACTTTTTATCTCACAATTCTGACTTTTTTTCCTCGCAATTGCGAGTTTACATCTCACAATTCTGACTTTTTTTTTCCTCAGAATTGTAAGATATAAAATTAAAAATTCTGAGTTGTAAAGTCAAAATTGTGAGATATAAACTCGCAATTTTGAGAAATAAAGTCGGAATTGCGTGATACAAACTCACAATTCTGACTTTTTTTGTCAGATTGGCGAATTTAAATCTCGCAATTCTGACTTTATAACACGCAATTGCGAGAAAAAAAAAATCTGAATTATGACTCGCAAGTCTTTATTTCCCCCTCAAAACTGGACTTTATAACTCACAATTGCTAGTTTATATCTCACAATTCTGTTAAAAAAAAGTCTGAATTGTGAGATAAAAAGTCACAATAACCTTTCTTTATTTTTTGGCGGAAATGGGCTTCCATATTTTGGGGACCTGAAAAATGGTTTTCAAAGTTTTTTTAAAAATGATACCGTTATCGGCTGTGTAAATTACAAAAACACATATTTGTGAAAACAGTGTTCAATCTGTAGTCCTGCGTACAAAACAGTGTTTTTAGTTGGTTTTATGAATCCGTCTGAACAGGCTTATTTTGACGAATTGTGTTAATACACAGTGCTCGCAAAATTTCAAAATCTCTGGTACCCCTTCAGGCAGGAGTTCTTCAGATTTTGGTAGCCCAAAATGAATTTAACCAGTCCGAATAAAAAAAGACATCAGTTGAACTTCACTACGGACAAATCAGCATGATCAAAAACTTAAGTGACTATTTTTTTCTTCAAATAACAAGTCAAGAGAGTAGGGGTGCAATGTATCACAAATATTGCGGTTTCAGATCATATTACACTATCATATCAAATTTTGAGTCACAGATTGGATAATTTTTCAGATTAGCAAAAAAATTGGTTCTTTATTATTTAAAGGGGTCCTATTATGTTCTTTTACAAAGTCTTGATTTTGTTTTGGGGGTGTACTAGAACAGGCTCTCATAGGGCTGCTGTGACTAATAAAGACATGACTACGGCAATATACGGTTAATCTGAGTTCTTAAAATTATAATTTTCATTAAAATAAAGTATATTTATAATACAATGCCTTTATCACTGCTTAAATACTATGAAATATGTTGCATGCCTTATTCTGTGTAAGAAGCCACATCATCTCACAGAAGGATTTATTTCAAACACTCAACTGACG
>NW_015656606.1:918274-933587 GCF_001515625.1 Sinocyclocheilus rhinocerous
ATGGATCGGCTCGGAATCGGAAAGAAGTGAGACTGACCGGCCGGTCACCGATCCTGGCCGATCATGAGGAAAATCGGCCGATTCCGATGCCTGGCCGATCGATCGGTGCATCTCTATTTTTAATCCATCCCTCCTGCTCTTTCACTTGCTCCTTTTCTTTGTCCATTCTGGTATGGAATTTTTCCAAGGTGAAGACGCCCCATAAAAGGCACATCTGAACTCCTGGAGTCATTCTCTGTTGCACAATTAATAGCTCATCTAGTCATTTCTAGTATTACATCCATCTTTTTTGGACGGTATGATTTAGTTCTTTCGAATTTTGCATTCGAATTTTAGGTGTGCGTTAAGGAGGCAGCCTTATCAGTGGAGCACGAGATGCGATGACGATGTAATTGTCATTGCATTATAATGTTTTTGTTAGCCTGTCCAGTTGAAGCCACTACATGCGGCGCTGCTGCGTTGTTCATTTAAAATATAGTGGCAAAAGAGAATATCAATGAGGAGAAGATCTTGTTTACATCAAAACCGAAACCAAACCGTTCACACAGAACGCATATTTCACACATTTTCTAGACGGACATCTACTACTGTGGCACTCGCGTCTCGCACAAAAGAGCCGCATATTTATAAAGCCATGTAAAATTAATGCAAGTTTAACTTTGAAAAAAACATATAACGAAACTTTATGGCCAGTTTTTCCTCATCCCACTGCATCTCATGTTTTTAAATTAAAAATGTACTCTGTGTGATTGGCTTTCCGCCCTTTGTATTATATGCATACATACATGATGCTGTTTTGTGTATAGTTGTTTAAGCAACTTATTTATAATTGGTTTATAAACATTATTTTAAACATTATGCACTTTTTTTCGCAGATAGTCATGTTATCTTATACTTTGAATGATGCGCCCTCTTGCGGCCTCAGGAGAGAAGCCAAAAGCTTTTCTTCACCCTAACTGAAATTATGCATTTTAAATTCGAATATAATTTGAATTTTGATAATATTTAAGTACAAAATTCGAATTTAGTTTATCAGCCATTTTGACAGCCCCACCCCTTACCATAGCCGCCTCCGAGCTTCAGTGTAAATATTGCGTCAAAATAAAATCAATTTGAGCACGATTTAAACACGGATGATTGTAACCACTTTAAGTTCGTCTGTCTTGGGAAAGCTAGCGTGTCTCCGACATAGTGATAACACTCGTTGCCTTCTCTAGTGCAGCTCAACCAGGTCAGATCGGAAGTGATTTCTGTTAAATAAAATATCTACTTTTAAAGTGGACTTTGAGCTTTGTATCTTTGCAGATCTTTTTTATGCTCAAACAGCAACATTACAGACTAACTAAAGTTGAAAAAGTGAAAAAGCATAATAGGACCCCTTTAAATAACATTACTTAAAGAACACTTTACTTCAGTACCACAGCAAAGGCTAGTAGCATATAGGAATGTAACAATTCACTCAGCTTTCACAATACAATCTTCTCATGATTCTTTTTTAAAGACAAATTATAAATGAAAATGTATCCTTTTATTATTTCTCAGACAAAATGCTGCACATCTCTTTGTGAAATTGAAATATGTCAAATAATGAAACTAACTTGAAATTTTAAAACAAATCCCAAATGAAAGGGTTAGTTCACCCAAAAATGAAAATTACCCCATGATTTACTCACCTGTGCGCTGAACACTGCCGGGCGAGGCGCGGCACGCCATATATATTATTATTACTATTATTATTATTATTATTATATGTAGCCTATATTTTCGGCTCGCATTTTTGGCCGTTTTTCTCTTTCGGCCGAAAACGCCATTTTTGGCCGATAATTTTTGGCTACCGAAAATTCGGTGCATCCCCTCCTTGTTTACAAATCCGAAGTAAGTCCATACATCAGATTTAAAGCGGATGGGGCTTTCCTGATAACTTTCCACAATGCCGCCATCTTTACTTTACTAACTTACTGCATGCTGAAGGCGGCCCAGCTGACCTCACCAGAAAAAAAAAACTCAACACTACCATCTAGTGGATTGTAAAGAAATTGATTTTATTATTCTACCAAATAGTATAATAAAAGATCGATACTTGGCGTCCGTGTATCGATACAGTATTGCCGCGGAAAATATCGCGATACTATGCTGTATCGATTTTTTCGATACCCACCCCTATTAATCTCTAGCTTCCGCTAACTGTCGTACACTCGTTCACGAGAGAGTGGCGTCCAGCGGATGACGTAGCATGTAGGCAAAAGCGGTGACGAACGCGGAAGCGCAGAGGAGAGAGCAAAACAAAACACCAGTCACGAATTAATAGTACAAAACGAGGATTTGTAAAGAAAAATGTCGGGAGGATTTCGATATGAGCCAAGAGGACACTGGTTTTCCTTTGCTGTAAACAAAACTTGTTTCTCGCGAGACTAGCATATTCTCACCGGAGCTAATGCTACACCTACGTCTTACGTCATCCACTGGACGCCACTCTCTCATGAGCGAGCGTACGACAGTTAGCGGAAGCTAGAGATAAAGGTTTATAAAGTTGTAAATATGGATATTTTTCTTACACAAACGCATCGCGTCGCTTCAGAAGGCCTTTATTAACCCCCCGGAGCCGTGTGGACTTCTTTTATAAAGGATGGGTGCAATTCTTTGGACTTCAAATTTTGGCCTACCATCCACTCCCATTATAAAGCATGGATTAGCCTGGACATTATTTAATACAACTCCGATTGTATTCGTCTGAAAGAAGAATGTCATATACACCTAGGATGGCTTGAGGGTGAGTAAATCATGGGGTAATTTTTTTATTTTTGGGTGAACTATCCCTTTAAGTAAATAGCTAAATAATGCAAATAAAATAAATCTCTTCATATAATCAAACTAAGGCTTTGCCTGCTCTTTCCATTTAAAATTAGAGGCAACAACTGGGTTTTAATCATGATCCGAACAAAGATGCTGCATACATGTTATTTAGATTATTAGAAATCTACATTGAGACATTTTTAGTGCACAAGACATCAGTTTCAGTACAAGAAGTTGTTAAAATATTAATCTCCCACACAATAATATTACATTTTATTTTTATATGACGAAAGCATTTCAATTAAGAATTCAAAAAGTCTGGATGTGCTTAATGGGTACATTTTTGTACGCTTCAAGCACACCCCTGTTCCCATTAAGCTCACATCATGTTTTATTAAAAAAATCTTGTTTATTTTAAACAACCTTTTTAAAGAATAATTGATTTTTTTTTTTGAATGTACAAAGTCAATCACAAAAAAAAAAAAAAACAGAACACAAAAATCAAGCAACAAGGCATTCAAGTCGATCAGTTATATATTCATAAAGAAGTGTCATTTAAACACATTGCAACATCTAGACTAGTCTGCGTTCAGCTAAGTAACACAAATTCAAAAATCAAATAAAACAAACCAATAAATCATTTCATTCTCGGCGATGAACACAGAAACTAGCCTCATTATGAAGCCTCTTATTAAATAAAGGTCAACTTATCTATAGTCTCTTAAGGCTGGAATACACTACATGACTACACTACTATTTTGCCCCGATTTTCCACCGATTTACAGTCTGGAGAAGTTGATGCTAGTTGCTAAAGGTCAGAGCCAGTCTGCAGATTTGAGTTGACAATCTATAGAAAATCGATTAACTTAAGTGACAGCCATCAGTTAATATTTAAAGTCTGTTTATGAAGTATTTACATACACGTTCAATGTAGAAGAGCTTAAAGAGACCACACTGAGCTTAATTGGAGTAGTAACAATTTGTAATAAATTTCATGTAATATTTATTAAAATGACAAGATTTTGCTAAATAAATAATCTAGGTCATGTATTAAGGTCATACATATTTTAATATGAACAACTATTATTAACAATATCTATGAAATTCTACTTTTTGTTATTGATGTCACACTGAAGCTGTGTGATTTTCATAGTAGTGCACCCTTTAAGCTCACCTTAAAATAATATGAAATCTTTAAAAATTACAGCAGTATAAAACCACAGACCAGCAATAAACTGTCAATTTATAATATTATGGCTGTAAAAGTAGAATCCAGTAATGCCTGTGAAGTAATTTATTAGCGTAGCACACAATCTTATACAGCTAGTCAGCTAACTGTGTTCTGTAGCACCTGCGCTATGTTGCTTAAAACTATCTTTTGGATCTAACTGTAATTATTTCCCACATCCAAGTTCTAGGTAATAATATGCAAAAGTCTAAACATTAATCTCTTAATTTTACAGTAAGTAATAACAGTGTTATTGTGGCCGCAGTGTGTTACCTGACAAGCATGACGCATCGCCATGGAAACAGTAAGGGGAAACGTTCTAAAATAAAGGTCCCCTTAAAAAACTCACTCTGGGGGGACCGCTAGAATATTTTAAACTCACCACTGAAAGGGTTAATTTCGACTGGAAAATTTGCATACTATATACTGCAGAAATAGTAGGGCTCTATAATTTCCATGTTGTGGAAAACACAGGGATGGAATCACAGAATCCAGCGATAAAAGTGGAATTTACTGTATGTGACAGAGGGCTCTGTCACGATCACAACAGCACTACATTTTACCCGATCCACTATCCCCAATTTTCTGCTGTTTCCTACCCTTGGGTGCACACGAGGGCAAGGTTAATGTTACAGTGGCATACATAACACACACATATCCACCCGATTACCGCATCCTACTTTAATATCCCACAATAAACACACACAGACATCAGATAAGGTTACATGTAAGCGTTTATTGAACTTATCTGCACATATTACATATCGTTGTTCGTTGTCTGTTTGTGTGGTGTCGCAGTCCAGGTTACTGGAAGCAAATGGCAAACTCCGGTAATGGGCTAGAAAGCCGGAAGTCACTGAATTCCCATGTTGCGCCTGTGCGATCGCTCCGGTAACTGGACCGGCTTAAATGTTGCTTTTTTTAAAGAACCCAAGTTAACAGGAATGATAATGAATAAAACACATATTGTATAATATGATGAATATTTATGGTTATGTATATCTGTTATAATACTGAAGATTATATGGGTCTTGTGTTTATTGTTATTTATCAAAGTGCATCGTGTTAATACTCACCCTTGGAAATATAT
Organism: Sinocyclocheilus rhinocerous; assembly: GCF_001515625.1. Lineage (NCBI taxonomy): Eukaryota > Metazoa > Chordata > Actinopteri > Cypriniformes > Cyprinidae > Sinocyclocheilus > Sinocyclocheilus rhinocerous. Next base: position 923,386 of record NW_015656606.1, read on the forward strand.
TGTAGAGTCCATGTGGGGTAGGGCATTTGATTTTAAAGCCAAACCGGTATATCTGTCCAGTGTGGGGTTGTAGTCGGAGGCAAACATTGCAAGTATCTTGTGTGTACTACCTTTTTGTAGAAGGTTTTAACAGCAAAGCGCTGTGTTGTAGATATTTTTGTAAAATATTTCCTCCATTTTTCCCTTTTTTCTTATTTTTACGGATATCACTTATACATATTTTGTGCACTTTGGTGGACTGTGAATCAGTACGTACACTGTCAATAAAACTACCTTTGCACGGAAGTGCTATTGCAGCCCTGCCATCATTTCTTGTGACCAGTTTTCCATCACGCCTCGTTACAGTGTGTAGAAAAGGCCAGCTATATATATAGAGCCATTAGTGCCCCCTTGTGACTTTAAGAGGTACCTGCTCAATTTCCACCAGCACCCACACTAGTCTACCTCACAAATGGTCCTTCGAGCCGGATTTGAAGAGCTGTCATAAGAATGATGCATCAGAGTGATCCAGATCCTAGACCTGACCTTCCTGAGCCCGCAGTCAGACCCAGACGAGTGGTGCGGCTCCCTAGTTACTTGTCAGATTTCGAGCTCACTGATCATCAACAAAGGTTACAGTCAAGACAGAGAGTAGATACTTCCTCAGAAATGAGTGATGATTCAGAATTGCAAGGAGCAACTGCACCCAAGCTCACCAACATCTCCACTGAGTATGGAACAGGTATGAAGCCATGGCAGCCGCTGATAGAGTGGAGTCCCAGTAGAGAGTATGAACAACAGCGAGCACATACTTCACCTCTCCCTGAGCTATCGTCAGAAGTTCTAGCAGAGTTCCAGCAGTTGCGGAAAGAGACGGAGGAACTGCGATGTCATTCCAATGAGCAGATAAGGAGACTGAAGGAGAAGAATGAGGCCCTAGAAACTCAGTTGAGCCTACTTGCAGTGAGTGATCGGTCAAGTCGTTATCCACAGAGTATCTTCCCCTGTTCCTCAACCACGCGTCAATACTCTGCCTATCACAACAGATGCCAGGCCCATCCCTCTGCCTAGATCCAAGCTACCCCAGAGACCGAGTGTCAGTGCAGCAGAGTCATTCAGACAAGATCGCTTGCATGACTTAGAACAGAGGCTTCGGCAGCTGGAGATGACATCACCGCCAACTCATGCCCGACCCTCACAGCACCAGTCCTTCCCCCATAGATCTTATGACAGAGTTGATGATCGTAGAAGTGGCTACAGCACGACCTAGTTATGTGTTCCTCCCAGTCAAGAGAGTACATATAGGGGACCAGCTCCAACCATCCCGAACTTTGTGAAGCCAGATCCGAGAGAGTTCTCCCGTCTGCGCATCGCCTTGGAGAACATATTGCCAGCAGACGCTACAGAGAGATTTAAGTACCAGATTCTCGTCGATCACCTGAAGTTGGAGGAAGCCCTGTTGATTGCAGACTCCTATTGCAACTCATTATACCCCTTCTCAGATACTATGGAGGCACTTAACCAACAGTATGGACAGCCTCACCAGTTGGCCCTTCAGAGAATAGCCGAGCTTATGGACGGTCCGAACATCAGCCAAGGGGATGTGAGAGCCTTCCGAATGTTTGCACTGAAAGTTCGCTCTCTAGTTAGTATACTTCAGCAGCTGGGGAATAAAGGCTACATGGAGTTAGCGTGCGGTTCCCATGTATGAAGACTGTTGTGTAAGCTTCCACATGATCTGCAGACTAGTTTTAGACGGTCTGTCCATCCCCAACAAGTTCCCATCCCAACCATGCTCGATCTCTCAGCGTGGTTAGAGTTCGAGCTGCAAGTTCAAGAAGATAGTACCAGGTTCTATCCTCCAATGAGTAAGCCAATGCCCACACACAAGAGGGGACACCAGAGAGACACGAGACAGCCAACGCAGGCCACAAGTATCTTCCTCGGTACAGAGAAAGACAGCAGTGACAAGCCAGGTGAAGCTTCCGACCCTAAGCCCAGAGACAGGAAGATGTTCTGCCCATAATGTGATGCTCAAGACCACTACTTGAATGGGTGTGCCAATTACCAGAGACTTAACAGAGATCAGAAAGTGCATTGGATACAATCACACAAGAGATGTTGGCGTTGTGGAAGAGCCCATCAAGCTGCACAGTGTAACCTCAAGACACCCTGCAAGAGTTGTAATCGCCGTCATCTGTACAACCTCCACGAGGTCAATGATAGATCCTTTGTGAAGATGCCTGAGACACCTAAGGTCGGACCTTCTGGACCTGCTCTATCAGATGGACACAGATTCATTCTTAATGGCCCTCCGAAGATTCATCTCCCGCAGAGGCAAGCCATTTGAGATAATCTCTGACCAAGGTACAAACTTCAGAGGAGGCGAGAGAGCACTACAAGAAGATTTTGCTGTGCTCCATCCTTCCCTCCATGAGCAATTAGCCAGCCACCAGATTAGTTTTAAGTTCAACCCCCCAGGTGCTTCACACTTCGGAGGCTGTTGGGAAAGAGAAATAAGATCGCTGAAATCAGCTCTCTGTTCTACTATAGGGGATCAAATTGTGACAGAGGAAGTACTGCGTACTGTTCTTGTTGAGATTGAAGGCATTCTCAATTCGAAGCCACTCGGATATACGTCCTCAGACATAGCGGACCCTGACCCAGTCACTCCCAACACGCTGCTCATGGGGCGGCCTGACTCATCCTTGCCGCAAGTAGTATACCCCGAATCAGAGTTGCTGAGCAAACGGAGATGGAGACACAGTCAGCTTCTGGCAGACCAATTCTGGAGACGTTTCCTCCGTAACTATCTCCCAGAACTGCAAGTCCGACAGAAGTGGCACAGAGAGGCAGAGAATCTACAGCCAGGCACAGTTGTCATGATTGTTGATCATCAATTACCCCGAGCTCTATGGCCAGTTGGACAAGTAACAAAAGTGTTTCCTGGAGAAGATGGGCGAGCCCGGACTGCAGAAGTGGAAGTCAAGAATAAGACCTATCTTCGTCCCGTCACCCGGCTCATCAGCCTCCCAGCTTTACTAGATTGATTACCCTTTAGTACTACCCCTTACTTACTTGATCCCTTACCTTAGTGCCTTATCTAAATTACACATTTACACAGCAAATGTGGGGGCGGCTGTAGAAAAGGCCGGCTATATATATGTCTCTGACCGGACGACTTATGTCTGCTCAATTTCCACCAGCACCCACACTAGTCTACCTCACACAGTGTATAATACAGATTTTGGCAAAATTTGAATGAAAAAATTAAAAGTAGGGCTATACACTTAAACCATGACATGGATGAGTGTCTGCGAATATTAAAGCACAAAAGACTGTGATGTAAATGTCTGTTTGCTCTACTGCACATACTGAAGCTTGTCTGCGTCTCACTATATGATGAACTTCATCTGAGAGTCACTTCACCAGCATTTCACCATTTCATTTGAGAAAACTATCATCAGACATAAACAGAAACTCAAAGATCTTCACTACAAACCGTCAAAATAAAATGTAGGTTTAACTGGAAGAAACTGACAGGAATATTATTGTAAATATTATACTACTATTGTACAATACAATGCTCTTCTTCAAGTAATAATAATAATACTTTATTGAAAGAGTATTTTTTAAGGAATATCATACAATATTAAAATTTTTCGATCATCTTTTAATTTAAACCATAAGCCTCTGTTGTGAAGCTCTTTGATTGCCATAAATGAAAGGAACTGTTCAAATTTTATTTGATTACATTTTAAAAGATGCATTAAACTGTTAAAGTTTTTTGCATTCATTTGATTACAATCATTTTTGTTAATAAACTGTATAAAATTACATTAACACAGAATCCCCAAAAATTAAATCAGACAACATAGAATTTCTGAAAAAATAAATGAAAAAATATATATAGATGGCACTATTATTGTTAAAATTGTAATAAATGGTGACATTAAAGTTTTATTAATTCAATTGATTGGACATCCTTTGAGTATTAAAATTTAAACACTTCTCTTATAGACAGCTACAGACCTGTCTCTCTCCTTCCATTCATAGCGAAAACCCTCGAACGAGTTGTTTTCAACCAGGTATCATTGTTTCTTTTACAGAACAACAAACTGGATGCTAACCAGTCAGGTTTCATGAGGGGCCATTCAACTGAGACTGCACTACTGTCAGTCACGGAAGCTTTGCAGATTGCAAAAGCTGATTCCAAATCATCAGTTCTTATTCTGCTGGATCTATCTGCTGCTTTTGACACTGTCAATCACCAGATCCTCCTGTCTGCCCTCTCATCACTGGGCATCACAGGGATTCCACTTCACTGGTTTGAATCCTATCTCACTGGTAGGTCTTTCAGGGTGGCCTGGGGAGGGGAGGTATCCAAAGCACACCAGCTAGTCACTGGGGTTCCTCAGGGATCAGTACTTGGACCGCTCCTCTTCTCCATATACACTACATCACTGGGCCCCATCCTACAGGCACATGGCTTCTCCTACCATTGCTATGCTGATGACACACAGCTCTATCTCTCATTTCAACCAGATGATATAACAGTAGCTGCACGGATCTCAGGCTGCCTGGCAATATTTATTGATACTTCTGCCTCAGTGAGGGGACAGAAGGAGAAGACGGGAGTTTTAGCAGTGGGTGTGGTTGGTTTGAGGTCCTGTGTGTGGGGGGCTGAGAATTGACTACTGATTGTTCTAGTTTTGTCTGTGAAGAATGTGGCGAAATCATCAGCTGTTATAGAAGTGGAGGGGGGCAGAGAAGAGAATTTAATGTTTTGAAGAGATTACGTGTGTCTGGAGGACTGTTGATCTTGTTGTGGAAATATGAAGGTTTGGCAGTATGGACTTCAGCAGAGAAAGATGAAAGCAAAAACTGATACATACTCGGGTCTGACGGATCTTTTGATTTGCGCCATTTTCTCTCTGCCGCCCTGAGTTTGGTCCGATGCTCACAAAGAATATTGGATAACCAGGGGTTAGAACGGGCAGCCGTGCTGGCCTGGAGGAGAGAGGACAAATATCGTCTAGACAAGAGGTTAAAGTAGAGCATAAAGTGACAGTTGCTGCATTCACATCCAGAGATGAGAAATGGGTAGGTGAGGGAAGAGAGGAGGATACAACAGAGGAAAGATGGGAGGGTGAAAGGGAGCGTAGGTTTCGTCTAAAAGTAACCGGTATAGGGGTTGATGGCACACAGGTAGCAAAATGTAGTTTAAATGTAATGAAGAAATGGTCAGAGATATTGGTTCTACCAAAATGTTGTCTGCAATTAGGGCTGCAACAAACAATTATTTTGATAGTCGATTAATCTAACGATTATTAGAACGGTAAGTCGACTAATCATCGATTATTTAACTGATTAATCATTAGACATTTATTGATTATTCAGCTTTTGCAATTAGTTAAAATATACATATTCTAACAAATAAATTAAGGTAATTACTTCAGCTTTTGAAAGTCATATTATGTAATTACAATTATACAATTAATTGATACAAATAAATATATTTGGCACACAAAATGAGATGACAGAGAAACTCTCTTATTCGCCATTTAATTAGCTATATGAAAAAGTAACTGAATGACACATCATTCTGCCTAATATCTCTTTTTTGTAAGTCATATGTATAAGAAAAATAAATAAATGTAAGTGATAGGACTCTTTATTTTTGGATAAACATTTTATTCACAACATAATCTCTCTTAAAATACCTTATAGGGTTATGATAATCAAAACAGTCCTGAGCTAGATCAAACCAAACTAAAACTTTAATGAAATATTTTAAATAAAAATATTTTATCATTAGCTAGCTCAACACTGGAGAGCGGCTTTATAACAGAAAATCAAGTTATAATTCTAACTGAAAGCGACACTGACTCTGGTTTTTCATGTTTAATACTGTAAAGCTGCTTGATTTAAGGCTATCTCATGCATAAAGTACCCGTTATATAAATAAACGTGACGTGACTGGACTTTTCTTTACTGGAGTGCCGAACTTCAGAGTTCGTGCAAACATCCACATCGCTGTAATCAGATGTGTTCTTAAGTGCTGCTTTTACACCGCGGTCAGTTTTTGTTGTGTTTATTTTGTTATTGAGAGTAAAGCGCGCAGCATATATTAACCCCTTTGCTGTCACCCCCCATTTTCGGCATGGAGACACAAATGACATACCCAAAATAAAAAGGTTGCTGCTCATGAGTCTTTCTGACTAGATACATAATCAACATATGTTCACAAAGCTGACACTTCACAGTTTACTGTTCAAGAATCGGAATTACTCAGACTTTTATGGTAATAGAGATATATTAGCTCAAGCATAAAAAAAAAAAAAAAAAACATAAAATATATACAAAAAATATATTTTTAAAATGTATAAAAAATATGTTGCTCTGGTAAATGCTTTGAGAAACACAATGACGCTAAAGCCACAAGTCTACTAATGCTTCATTTCAAATTTCAGGACATAATCTCTAAAACTGTGAATTTTATGAAACATTTTCTAAGACCATGTCATGTGTGTTTTTAGAGAAGGCTAATACAATTGATTTATGGCCCCCTGTAAGCTCTCCTGCGTGCTGTCGCCTCATGTCTGGCTCGGCAAACTGCCCCATTCATTATTCTATTGTTCTCCCTCAACGAACCTTTCACACCTCCGCCAGGTACGACACATAATCCTCATTATTCCTTTATCATTATTCTTTTGTTTTATTCAGCCATTATTAGCCTTTATTATGGCATTGCAAGGTTTACCAAGCCACATCGCTTCAATCCCAGTATACATTTACCCAACTATTATCAAAAGTATTTCTAAAAAAATACAACAAAACATTTTCTTACGACCTTACGTCAATTATTATGACAAAATGCATTATGAAAAAGAGCTGCACCTGTTCTGCAGCTGCATTAGAACTAACATTAGCATCAAGCTACATAAGACAATTTATGACATTATTAGTACACTTTTACTCAAAACTCACTTTAAAGCACCATCGAGTGTTTGTAATAACTTCCTTTTGCGATCTCATGTGGAATTTGGATCCAGGAATTGAGTTTGACACCCCTGAAATAGAGGCATGCACTAATGCAGCAAACATCAGAGAAAGACGCAGAAATCATTACAAGCACCGACAGCGAGAGACTGTAAACTGCAGAATGTTATATTTTCTAATGCACGCACAAATTGCATGTATTCTGACAGCACTGCACGAGCTCGCCCGCCAGGGTTCAAAGTCCAAAGCGCGAGGAAAATCTGCGCTAAAACTGTGTTACTCATCAGTTGCTCAGTAACATTTTTGGGATGTTTTTTAAAGGCATGTGACAATGTGATACGTGTGACAAACATCTTCCCAAATTCGTGATGAGAATCATTTATAAAGCTGCAGTTAAGTTAAATCATGCTTTGTTGGTATAATGTCTGCTAGAATGTTAAAAAAATGTTCAGTGTTAAGTAAATATTTTTAAATAGTTGTTTTGTAATTAATTTTTTATTTGAAAAGCAAGACAAAACAGTAAAAAGCACATGTTGGCTATTTAATTTATGCAATGGTGGAAAAAAATGGCAAAATAGGCCTACATGAGGAAAACCGTGTTCGGTATTCGGCCTTCGGCCCAGTGTTTAATTCTGTTCGGCTTTGGCTTCGGCCAAGAATTTTCATTTCGGTGCATCCCTACTATGTATAGCCTTTTATATCGCTGCACAAATGAGCATTTCAGATGTACACATTATTTATTGTTAAGAAAATACCCCAAATCTGAAGAAAATCACATACAAACCCTATACTATCGTAATCGTGTGTTTATTATTTTGATATTTCGTGGGTACAGACGTTTCTCTGTGTTTGCTGTGGTCAGAAATCAACGCGGACGAGTGAAGGAAGTGCATCACAGGATGAGACGGGGCGGGATATGATGCGTGTTTATGACTGACAGGCGCTGAACGAATCAGGTCTCTCTCTGTCACAGCGTGAGCACGGAAGAGTAAACACACAGAGACAGCCCAGGGAGCGGCTAAGTTTCATCAGATCGCGTAAATCAGTGGAAAATGAATAGAAATGATTATTCTGTCTGAAGAAATATGAAGTAAACATGAGTAAATATTAGGGCTGTGTATCACCAACAATGTCATGATACGATACGTATCACGATACTAAAGCCACGATACGATACGTATCACGATACGGGTCAATTTTGGAATTACATTTATTTTGAGCAGAATTTCGTAAAGGTAATATTTGTTTATTGTACATTGAATAGCCAGTGTTATAACAGTTTTGATAACTGAAATTTTGCTTTGTCATTAACAAACAACAATATAAGTGAAAAAAAAACACCTTAGAATTGATCTTCCTTCTGCTTTTTAAGTCTCTGACTCGATAACTTAAGTATAATGCCAAGTGCTGAAACATGTCAACAAGGCTCAATGGCTGAACAAAACTTGAAACATATTCCATAAAAGCAAAAAGGAAAAAAAACTGTAACAATCTTAACTTTCTCAAACACTTCACATTTTTAAACACCTTCACATTTTGGTCTCAAGTGGAGTGTAAAACCCAAAATTGTCCCATATTTTTTATTTTACTTTTGTCGGCGGTGGCAGAATCCTCTGATCCATTTTGAATAGTGCGCTGCTGCTCACGTTGCTAAAATGGCCACTCGACGTCACGTGATGCGGCAGTATCGATACAGCAGCAGCTGTATCGATACGCGCATCGTCGGGAGTTCATGACGATGTATCGCTGTATCAATATTCTGAGCACAGCACTAGTAAATATATCTATATATCTCCATGTATGCATCTTTGGACTATAATCCCTTATTGACGCTGTTCAGTGAAGCTATGTGAACACAAATAAACCGCTGCAGACATGACTGAATATGAATGCGTGGTGAATTTCTATTCTAAATATGACATATACGGATTTATTATTTTGCACTCCAGACATAAATTACTAAATTGCTGTCACTGCAACAATGTTTTATCAAAACTGTGGTCAAATATCGAAACTAGAGTCTTTAATCTTTCTACTGATGCACAGTTTGTCCAGATCAAGTAATGGCTCGTTTCCACTGAGCGGTACGGTACAGTACAGTTCAGTACAGTACGGTTCGGTACGGGTAACCTGATCAGGCTTGCGTTTCCACTGCCAATAGTACCCTTCTTGATAGGCGTGGTGTATTCCGGAAAGTAGCGATCAACGATAAAGCGCGATAATAAGCACACCTCTGCCTCTTTTTGTTAAATGTCAGTTTTAATGAACAATAACAGCCATTATAAAAGTATAAGTACAAAGTATAAGAGGCTTATATAAGAGGAAATAAAGACAAAAGCAAACAATTCAGTCAAACGTATGCTACAAAGTGAGCGCTGTACTACGGTAAAGTTCAAAATAAATATATAATGTTAAACATAACTTTGTGCTCAGCCAAAACGATATGACCAGAAAATAAATGATAGATTAATGAGACCACGAATGCCTGTTAAATATAGCCTACCCAAAACCAATGTAACTAAAATCACAATCACTAACACAGACCATTTCTCAATAGTAAATACTAGAATTAAATTCTACTATTATTTATATAAAGTAGGGATGCACCGAAATGAAAACTCTTGGCCGAACAAAATGAAACACTGGGCCGAAGGCCGAATACCGAATACCGAATATGGTTTTTCACATTTCCCCCCCCATGTAGGCCTATTTTGCCTTTTTTTCACCATTGCATTAATTAAATTGCCAAAATGTGCTTTTTACTGTTTTGTCCTGCTTTTGAAATAAAAAAATAAATTACAAAACAACAATTTAAAAATATTTACTTAACACTGAACATTTTTTTTAACATTCTAGCAGACATTATACCAACAAAGCACAATTTCACTTAAAATTAATAATTTAGTAAAATAATATTTTTTGGCCATTTTTGAGACTTGAATCAGGCATGTATTTTTTACTGTACAAATAAAGGCAGCCTTGCTGAGCAGAAGATAAATTCTTTTAAAACATTCGAATATATTACAGATCCCAATTTGAACACTATGTATGAATGTTATAATAAATGTATTAATAGAGCCGTTGTAGGGTAATTATTATTATCATTATTATTGTCTTACTTTTTATTTTATTTTACAGAACGACAGTAAAATTACAATACTATCATTTATGAATGTCAATGGAGTTGTTGCTTTTATTTTGGCAGAAACCCGCAGGAAGAT
>NW_015656606.1:933892-935510 GCF_001515625.1 Sinocyclocheilus rhinocerous
TCATTCTTTTTGTTGACAACAGCATGCAGATTTATAAATGATTCTCATTACGAATTTGGGAAGATGTTTGTCGCACGTATCACATTGTCACATGCCTTTAAAATTCACAAAAATGTTACTGAGCAACTGACGAGTAACAAGTTCAGCATAGATTTTACTTGCGCTTTGGACTTTGAACCCTGGCGCCGCAAGCTCATGCAGCGCTGTCAGAATACATGCAATTCGTGCGTGTGTAACTGGTGTGAATAATTTATTGACTTAATTTAATTTGCTTTCTTTTCTTTCCTAAATTGTATTATTATTATTTTTTATATGCTGTTTATACCGTTATAAATTCTATGTGTTTCATAATAAGAATGGGTTAATGAACTCCACGAAATTTTGTTCCTCTACTATTGTTCGCAAGTTAAAAAAATATAACGTTAAAGTCGCAGACTTTTCTTTGGGAGTTTGTCTGGGGAGGGAATGATATCAGTGGAACACATCCGGGGTTTCCCCGCATGCGACATGTGATAGCCTCAGTCTACCTGTGTGCGAGGCTAATGAGCACATGTAATATGTTCTCCCCGTGAATGACTCTGGTATGGCGATGTTTTTTGTCTAAAATGCATATTTATCGCTGGATGAATGTAATTACTTTATACTAGCACTCGATTGTGCTAGTTATAATGTAAATGTATATTTTACGGTGTTATTTAACTTAAACGGTGTACATTGTGACGCTAACTAATTAGCATCATATGTTTAGTGTGCCAGAGAGGGAGAAGCTGTCGCCTGTTGATCCACTGATTATTTCTCCTTGTTACAGGTATGTTTAATTCTGTTTTATAAAAGAAAAAAGATTTAGTTGAATGTGTATTGTACGTAGAGTGTTACGGGAGAAAATCCGATTTAATGATTCATGCAGTGCGTGACGCACATGGTGCGGCCTACACATAGTACGGTGCTAAACATATTGAATGATTAATTTCATTATGTAACGTATAGGAATACTGATTTATTCATACAAATGGTATTATAATTTTGTTTTATTTCACTATAGTATGTTTTAATGTATAAATACTTGAATTAATGCATAAGTTAATAATGTAATAGATTTTATATCTAATGTAATATTGTAAAATAATTATTGTAATGTATTAATAGGAATATTAATGTGATGTGTAAGAAAGACAAGAGACATATTGTAAACAGTATAATTTATTTACATTTATTTCATTCTTTTCCATTATTGTATAATGTCAGTCTACCTGTGTGCGAGGCTAATGAGCACATGTACTATGTTCTCCCCGTGAATGACTCTGTGTGCCAGAGAGGGAGAAGCTGTCGCCTGTTGATCCACTGATTATTTCTCCTTGTTACAGATTGAGTAAAAGAAAGTGCTGAATCTCATCAACGAGTGGTCGTGTGGTCTTTATGTGTGTGAGGGTGACCGGTCCAAACATGCTACACGCGCACGCGCTCTCAAGTGGCCAAGACCGCAAGTGTGGGTATTTGGACAAGGGGTGAATCTCTTGTCACAGTGTGAACACTTAAAAGGTTTTTCTCCAGTGTGGATCCTCTCATGCGGTTTTAAACAGTTTGCTGAAATAAAAGTCTTTTCACACTCAAAGCACAC
>NW_015656606.1:936519-937338 GCF_001515625.1 Sinocyclocheilus rhinocerous
TGTCAATGGAGTGGTTGCTTTTATTTTGGCATAAGCCCGCAGGAAGATCTCAGTGCTTCTTTTTGTTGACAACAGCATGCAGATTTATAAATGATTCTCATTACGAATTTGGGAAGATGTTTGTCGCACGTATCACATTGTCACATGCCTTTAAAATTCACAAAAATGTTACTGAGCAACTGACGAGTAACAAGTTCAGCATAGATTTTACTTGCGCTTTGGACTTTGAACCCTGGCGCCGCAAGCTCATGCAGCGCTGTCAGAATACATGCAATTCGTGCGTGTGTAACTGGTGTGAATAATTTATTGACTTAATTTAATTTGCTTTCTTTTCTTAAAAAAAAATATTTTTTTTATATGCTGTTTATACCGTTATAAATTCTATGTGTTTCATAATAAGAATGGGTTAATGAACTCCACGAAATTTTGTTCCTCTACTATTGTTCGCAAGTTAAAAAAATATAACGTTAAAGTCGCAGACTTTTCTTTGGGAGTTTGTCTGGGGAGGGAATGATATCAGTGGAACACATCCGGGGTTTCCCCGCGTGCGACATGTGATAGCCTCAGTCTACCTGTGTGCGAGGCTAATGAGCACATGTACTACTCTGTTCTGCCCGTGAATGACTCTGTGTGCCAGAGAGATTATTTCACTGATTATTTCTCCTTGTTACAGATTGAGTAAAAGAAAGTGCTGAATCTCATCAATGAGTAGTCGTGTGGTCTTTATGTGTGTGAGGGTGACCGGTCCAGACATGCTACATATGGACAGTTTTGGGTGTTTCATTTTTAATTTTATGAAAGCTTCAAGTGCAGTTAATT
>NW_015656606.1:937376-944553 GCF_001515625.1 Sinocyclocheilus rhinocerous
TCCTTTTTTTTTGTTTGTTTTCTTTATTTCTGCATTTAAAAGTATACGATAACAGTGAAGTAAATTTTTCTTGTGTTTTTCATTAACAATCTACCGTTCGTGATATGGCCGAAGGGGGGTGGAACGAAGACTTGGTGACGCCACACATTGGCAGGGGCCGTGGGTTTTTTGGGGTACCTGAGCCTATGGTCGGCAAACCACGCGTTTTGGTGTATGATTCTGTGACTGTTCCGACCATGTCACATAATGGGCCGAGTAAACCAAAGTCTTCCACTCCTGCCAATGTTGTTGTGACAATGTTACGCAGCAACTACGCGATCTCATTGGCGAGCTTGGAAACCAGATCGGTGATTCAATTGTTTCACGGTTGTTAACCAATCAGAATTCTGCATTACCTGATATTTCTGCATTTAGAGGTGTACGATAACAGTGAAGTAAATTTTTCTTGTATTTTTCATTAACAATCTACTGTTCGTGATATGGCCGAAGGGGGGTGGAACGAAGACTTGATGACGCCACACATTGGCAGGGGCCGTGGGTTTTTTGGGGTACCTGAGCCTGTAGTCGGCAAACCACGCGTTTTGGTGTATGATTCTGTGACCGTTCCGACCATGTCGCATAATGAGTCGAATAAACCAAAGTCTTCCACTCCTGCTAATGTTGGTTGTGACAATGTTACGCAGCAACTACGCGATCTCATTGGTGAGCTTTGTATCCATCAGCTGAAGATGTGCGTATATGGATTTTGGTTATTGTGCCTACCTTGGTTGTACCAGAGCAAAAAGACCAGTTAATTGTAGGTACTAATGTCATCAAGTATGTCATGAGTCAACTTAAGCAGTTGCAAAGCTATTGGCGTGTCATGAACCAGCCAAATTCTACAGGAGAACCAGAGATTCAGCGGTTTTTGAGTATGCTGTCTGGACATGATAGATGGGAAGGTGGTAGTATCCCAACCATTGTCGGTACTGCTAAGCTCACTCAGGCTGTCACGCTTTTACCTCACCAAGAGCACCTTGTGTGGGGCAGACTTCCCACCAGATCCACTGTTTCTGTAGGTAGCACCGTGTTGATTGAGCCGTCTAGGGCACAAACCCATAAGAAGAGTGTTCTTGTTGGCCGTGTTATAGCTACTTTGCCTGGTGACAGATGGGTGCCGGTTAAGTTGATTAACCCATCCAATAAACCGGTCACTTTGAGACGTAATGCTAAAATAGCAGATGTTTCGCCTGTTTTAGCAGTGGAAGACCTCGACATGCAGCCTGTACACGGTGATGGGGAAACTGTGAACGTGCAGAGCCAATCTGTCTCCTCTAGCGCAGATGCAGGGATTAGTTCTCCCTCTGGTGTTCGTGAGGCACTGCAGAAGCTTGGTCTCAGCGATCTCGACATCGAGTCATGCGAGGTCACTCCGTACTGGAAAGACAAGCTTCTGCAGTTGATTCGAAGACATCAAGATGTGTTTTCTAAACATAAGTTAGATTGTGGTAAAGCCAAAGAGTTTGTCCACAGGATTCACCTGTCAGATAATCGCCCGTTCAGACTTCCGTATCGGCGCGTTCCCCCTGCTCAATATCAGAAACTGAGAAAAGTGCTCTCTGAGATGGAAGAGCAAGAGATTATCCGCAAGTCTTGCAGTGAGTGGGCATCCCCATTGGTCTTGGTATGGAAGAAAAGCGGTGATCTTCGCGTTTGTGTTGATTACCGCTGGCTTAATGCACGGACCATCAAGGATGCTCACCCCTTACCTCACCAAGCAGACTGCTTGGCGGCCTTGGGTGGAAACGCGGTCTTTAGCGCGATGGATCTTACTTCTGGCTTTTATAACATCGCGATGGCGGAGGAGGACAATGCACCTGGCAAGACAAAGGTTCTTTTGGGTCGGGCTGGAACGTGACGTTCGCAGATATGTTAAGTGGTGCAAGCGCTGCGTTGTCAGTAAAACGCCTGAACCCGAAGGCAGAGCTCCACTAGAGAGTGTGAAAACGTCAAGTCCAATGGAGTTAGTATGCATCGATTTTTGGACCGCAGAAAGTTCAAAAGGTCGTAATGTGGACGTGCTGGTCGTAACTGACCATTTTTCTCGGATGGCTCATGCTTTCCCATGTCGTGACCAGTCGGCAAAACAGGTAGCACGACAGTTGTGGGATCGCTATTTTTGTGTGTACGGTTTTCCTGACAGGATCCACTCGGATCAGGGGGCCAACTTTGAGAGCCAACTGATCCGAGAGTTGCTGCAGGTCGCCGGTGTGAAAAAGTCCCGAACAACTGCTTACCATCCAATGGGAAACGGCCTTGTTGAAAGGTTTAATAGAACCTTGGGCAGCATGATCAGAGCACTCCCGCCGAGGTCTAAGGAAAAGTGGTCCCAGTTGCTTCAGACACTGACCTTTGCGTATAACTGTACCGCGCACGAATCCACGATGCTTTCCCGTGTCGTGACCAGTCGGCAAAACAGGTAGCACGACAGTTGTGGGATCGCTATTTTTGTGTGTACGGTTTTCCTGACAGGATCCACTCGGATCAGGGGGCTAACTTTGAGAGCCAACTGATCTGAGAGTTGCTGCAGGTCGCCGGTGTGAAAAAGTCCCGAACAACGGCTTACCATCCAATGGGAAACGGCCTTGTTGAAAGGTTTAATAGAACCTTGGGCAGCATGATCAGAGCACTCCCGCCGAGGTCTAAGGAAAAGTGGTCCCAGTTGCTTCAGACACTGACCTTTGCGTATAACTGTACCGCGCACGAATCCACGGGTTATGCTCCATTCTACTTAATGTTTGGTAGGATCCCGAAGTTGCCCGTGGATGTGATGTTTGGCAACGTTGAGAGAGACTGTGACGTTGTTGATTACGACAAGTATGTAAAGAGGTTAAAAGATGACCTAAAGGAGGCACTTACGGTTGCTCAGAAGAACATTGATGCTAGTCAGCAAAGTTGGGTGAGCTGGCCAACAAAGGTGAACGTGGGAAGAGAAAACTGGCAGACAGGTGGGAGTCCACGCCGTCCACGCCCTTTGCGCTGAACCCACAGTGCCACATTTACCGCATACGTAACACCAAAACGGGTCAGGATAAAACCGTTCACCGCAATTTGCTGTTGCAAGCAAATTTCCTTCCACTTGAGTTGGAGGAACCTGAACCATCTGAGGATAGTGGTGAATCTGTCTTTAGCAGTAGAAGTGTGTCAATGGATGTTGTTGGTCCTGTATCTGATTTGTGTTCTTTGTCTTCTTTGTCTGCCAGTTGGGTGGAAGAGATCGCAGCTTCTGACGACCCTCAGCAGAGGTTGTCCTGCAGATCCTGCAGATCTGAATCATTGAACGTAGTCCCTGAGTCATCAGGAAGGGAGCAACTTGCTTCAAAGAATGATTGTACCAAGGAGAAAAGCAATGTAAGCAGTCCAGATGAAGGACAGAGTTCTGATTCTCACAGTTCTGTTTCTGAGGCAGTTTGCCATAGTGACCATTGTGTTTCACCTGTTGAAGCTGTTGAGCCGCCTCCTGATCCAGGGGAAATGAGAGTTCGGACCAGACTGGGTAGGATTGTGAAACTAGTCAACAGCTTGATAACGTAGTGGCCGATGCTTTAAGTCGTCAACCCTTTGTCCATAACCGGGTCAGTCAGAGGCTGCTGAATGAGCCTTACAATGCGTTGCTTGAGGAAGCGGAACAGTTTGAGAAAGAGACAGTGCAGGACGCATTCAGGCTTAGTGCTGGTGTTCAGAGCGTTGAATGCCCTCCTTGTGTAATGCATTGTCCGCTTTCTAGTGCCGAGGTGTCTGCGGTGTTAGAGGGTCATAATGACTGGGAAGCAGGGGTTGAATCGAGAGCGATCACCTGGGTTGTCCAAGACACCCAGCATGTGTTGCCTCCTGGGCAATGCCCATTACCAGTCTTCTCGTTAGACGAACTTCGAGACAGACAGCAAAATGATCCTTGTCTGTCCAGGGTCCTGTTTTATGTAAATAGGGGCAAGAGAGCCTCTCGTCGTGAGCGTGCTGGTGAGACGTATAAGGTGCTCAGGATCTTGAAGCAGTGGGACAAGTTAAAGATACTTGATGGTTTACTGTATCGTGTAACCAAAGATAATCTGACAGGAAAGAAACGGTTGCAGTATGTGGTTCCCTCTTCTTTAATCACGCAGGTCATGACAGGCATTCACGACGAAGCAGGGCACCAGGGCCAAGGTAGAACAATGCACCTGGCAAGACAAAGGTTCTTTTGGGTCGGGTTGGAACGTGACGTTCGCAGATATGTTAAGTGTTGCAAGCGTTGCGTTGTCAGTAAAACACCTGAACCCGAAGGCAGAGCCCCACTAGAGAGTGTGAAAACGTCAAGTCCAATGGAGCTAGTATGCATCGATTTTTGGACCGCAGAAAGTTCAAAAGGTCGTAATGTGGACGTGCTGGTCGTAACTGACCATTTTTCTCGGATGGCTCATGCTTTCCCATGTCGTGACCAGTCGGCAAAACAGGTAGCACGACAGTTGTGGGATCGCTATTTTTGTGTGTACGGTTTTCCTGACAGGATCCACTCGGATCAGGGGGGCAACTTTGAGAGCCAACTGATCCGAGAGTTGCTGCAGGTCGCCGGTGTGAAAAAGTCCCGAACAACTGCTTACCATCCAATGGGAAACGGCCTTGTTGAAAGGTTTAATAGAACCTTGGGCAGCATGATCAGAGCACTCCCGCCGAGGTCTAAGGAAAAGTGGTCCCAGTTGCTTCAGACACTGACCTTTGTGTATAACTGTACCGCGCACGAATCCACGGGTTATGCTCCATTCTAGTTAATGTTTGGTAGGATCCCGAAGTTGCCCGTGGATGTGATGTTTGGCAACGTTGAGAGAGACTGTGACGTTGTTGATTACGACAAGTATGTGAAGAGGTTAAAAGATGACCTAAAAGAGGCACTTACAGTTGCTCAGAAGAACATTGATGCTAGTCAGCAACGTCAGACCGAGTTGTACAACCAAAAGACGAAAGGTCGTAACATTACTGTTTTATAAAAGAAAAGAGATTTAGTTGAATGTGTATTGTAAGTAGAGTGTTACGGGAGAAAATCCGATTTAATGATTCATGCAGTGCGTGACGCACGTGGTGCAGCCTACACATAGTACGGTGCTAAACATATTGAATGATTAATTTCATTATGTAACGTATAGGAATACTGATTTATTCATACAAATGGTATTATAATTGTTTTTGTTTTATTTCATTATAGTATGTTTTAATGTATAAATACTTGAATTAATGCATAAGTTAATAATGTAATAGATTTTATATCTAATGTAATATTGTAATATTTTTATTGTAATGTATTAATAGGAATATTAATGTGATGTATAAGAAAGACAAGAGACATATTGTAAACAGTATAATTTATTTATATTTATTTAATTCTTTTCCATTATTGTATCATGTCAGTCTACCTGTGTGCGAGGCTAATGAGCACATGCACTACTTTGTTCTCCCCGTGAATGACTCTGTGTGCCAGAGAGGGAGAAGCTGTCGCCTGTTGATCCACTGATTATTTCTCCTTGTTACAGATTGAGTAAAAGAAAGTGCTGAATCTCATCAACGAGTGGCTGTGTGGTCTTTATGTGTGTGAGGGTGACTGGTCCAGACATGCTACACGTGCATTAGAAAGCATAACATTCTGCAGTTTATTTACTAATCGTTTGAGGTATTTTCACGATTTCAATCATCATACAGTAGCCTAACCACCAGCATCAGCCACCTCTTCTTCTCATCAGAGACGTGATGCAGCACTATACAGTCTCTCGCTGTTGGTGCTTCCTGCTTGTAATGATTTCTGTGTCTTTCTCTGATAGTTTTAAATATTTTCACACTGCCGACATGTTTGCTGCATTAGTGCGTGCCTCTATTTGATTGCGTTAGTCAATATTCGGTACATATTATTCGGCCTTTTCGCTTATTCGGCCTAACACCGAAAGAGTTTTTTTTGCTATTTTCGGTCGAATAATTTCGGTTGCCGAATATTCGGTGCATCCCTACTTAAAACTACATTTCATGACACAATAACAGTAATATTTAGAAAATTATGCGGGTTTTTGGGCAATGACATTTCACAAGTCCACAAGAACAGACAAGAATGCATATTGAGAAACGTCTGTGTGAAAATATAAAATTATAAAATACACGGTTATACTTTATTTTTTTGTGTTTGCGCACTCTGATGTAAATAAGCCCAACACTCATGGACAGCAAAGCGGAACGAGTGAAGGACACTTTATCACCTTGTATCACGCAAAAGTGACTTTCTAGTCAACCAATCAACGTTCTGCAGTGAGTTTAGCTCCACCCTTTTGGTATCCTTTGCTGTACTAGGTACCCCAACGGAAGGGTACAAAAAAAGTGGTACAGTACGGTTCGCTATTTTGGTGCTATTCACAACTTCTGACAGTGGAAACAGAAATAATTGCATACCGTACTGTACTGTACTGAACCGTACCGCTCAGTGGAAACGAGCCATAAGAGTGTAATGTTTTAACGTGCTGTGAAAGTGAAACAATAATAATCTGGGGCCGTCGCCGATCTTTGACAGCTAAGGGGTTAACATATTCATCCAAACGCCGCTCAGCAGATTAAGGTTCGGCTGCGTTTACTCAACTGAAGCGCTGTGTGTCTTCTTCTCTTGAATTGCATCTGGGAGGGCTGAATTACAGTCTTGCGCTACAGCGCCACACTGGTCAAATCGCATTATTGCAGGCTCTCACATTAGGTCATATGAGATCAAACGACTACTCGACAACAAAAATAATTGTCGACAATTTTTTATTGTCGACGTTGTCGATAATGACGAAAGACTAAAAGTGGACTGCCTTTGGCGTAACTTTTTTTGGTTAAAAATGATCCGAATCAATATTTGATTAAGTACATAACCAGGCAGTGTTTGAAACTATCGCCTTACTTAAGCCCGATTCACAACGGTCAGCTTATAATAATGGTTTCTAATTTGAGTGGTACGGGTAGGTTTTCGCGGGAAATTCGAGCATGCCGCTGCGTCATTACGTCACTTCTGTAAACATAAAGAAGTTGTTCCGGCTACTATGCTATCGCATGTGAGGATCCTGCAGGTGGCGTTAAAATAATTTGAGTGTTATGACAATTAGAGTGGTATGACAATTAGAGATTAGACTGTACAGAATTTGAAATCTAC
>NW_015656607.1:0-1868 GCF_001515625.1 Sinocyclocheilus rhinocerous
TGTAAATCATGCTGGGAACTACAAACCCACTGCTCAGTTAGTTACATCAACAACAAATATTAATGTAGTTTCAACACAAATAAATTAAACACATTTCAATTTTAAATATATTAGGTAGAGTGAACACAATTAAATTGTTACAGAACGCTCAAAAACATGTTACGTTAGTTCATTTAAATTAAAATGAACGAGAGGCAAATGTTCGAGTCTCAGGTCCAGAGGGGATCGTAGGTGTGATGAGTGAATAACCAGTACTCTCTTCCACCTTCAGTACCATGAGTGAGGTGAGACCCTTGAGCAAGAACTGAACCCCCCACTGCTTCCCATGTGTTTACTACTGTGTGTGTGCACTACTGTGTGGGTTAAATGCAGAGCACAAATTTCCGAGTAGCCATACTGGGCCACACGTCACTTCACTTTTCCAGTGCTCAGTTAGTTACGCCAATAAAAATATTAATGTAGTTTCAACACAAATAAATTAAATGCATTTAAATTTTAAATATAGTGGGTAGTGAACAATGAAGTTGTTACAGAATGCTCAGAAACATGTTACTTTAGCTCATTTTAATTAAAATGAACAAGAGACAAAAATATTTTTTTGAGTGTAGTCACAAATACACAAAACACTGAAAATAAACTGAACAGTAAACTAATCTCACTGTAACTGCTGTAGAGTATAATGATACTAACTCTAGTTTCTCCAGCTTGCATTGTGTGTTCATCAGTAGATCACTGAGGTTTTTCACTCCAGAGTCTCCTACTTTATTACAGCTCAGCTTCAGTTCTCTCAGGTGTGATGGGTTTGATTTCAGAGCTGAAGTCAGGATGAGACACTGTTTCTCTGTAATACTGCATCTCCACAGACTGAAGACAGAAAGAGAAAACACAATGAATCAGACACGTTATGTTCACGTGTGAGTAATTCATCATGTGTTAACACCATTCAGTGCAATAATTAGAACATTGCCAAAAACCTTATTATGTGACCATAAACAAAACCAGAAAAAAAGATTAACAAAGTAGATTAAGATACAGGATCAACTTTAGAACTACTTTAAAATAACATAAAAAAACAGTATGGCAGGATTTAATTTGGTCCATTAACAATTAGCTGGATTGCTGTGATTGTTATGACTGTGATCTCCGGTGATTGACAGATTTTCCTGCTCCATCATCAGAGGAGAGAAGAGATGATGTTGTGAGGGAGAAGGAAAGTTACTTAGATGAAAGATCAGGAGAGCACATCAATTAGAAATACATTATGTGCTCGAATAAATCTTGAGCGCACATCAATTAGAAATACATTATGTGCACGGATAAATCATTTCAGCACTGCAATATTCATAAAAAATAATAACTGTCAACTTTAATTTCATGGTGACTTTATGAAACTAAACCGTAAACTTTAATCTCACTGTAACTGCTGTAGAGTATAATGATACTAACTCTAGTTTCTCCAGCTTGCATTGTGTGTTCATCAGTAGATCACTGAGGTTTTTCACTCCAGAGTCTTCTAGTTTATTCTCTCTCAGGTTCAGTGCTCTCAGGTGTGATGGGTTTGATTTCAGAGCTGAAGCCACAGCAGAACAACCTTCATCTGTCATTTCACAGTATTCTAATCTACATTGAGAGAAATGAGAAAAGTCACACTTCATTCTGTTTCATTTAAATAAAACACTTTATTAATTCATGTCTGTGAATGTTACTGACCTCAATCTCTCCAGTTTACAGTGTGAATCCTTCAGTACGTCACATAAGTGATTCACTCCTGTGTTTTTTATTTGATTCTAAATAATTATACAGCCATAAACTAAAACAAAAACGAGGATACTAGCTACATTTCAAGTCTGGAGAATCTTTAGTCAGAC
>NW_015656608.1:0-409 GCF_001515625.1 Sinocyclocheilus rhinocerous
AATGTATTGTTCTGTGATTTTAATGATTAATTATAAATTGTTAGTCTTGTTTTTTAAAACATTTTATTGTTGTAGTATATGCTATTATTATTACTAATGTATTGTTCTGTGATTTTAATGATTAATTATAAATTGTTAGTTAGTCTTGTTTTTTAAAACATTTTATTGTTGTAGTATATGCTATTATTATTACTAATGTATTGTTCTGTGATTTTAATGATTAATTATAAAATGTTAGTTAGTCTTGTTTTAAAACAGATTTTTATTGTTATATATCATTAGTTTACTAATGTATTGTTTAAAAATTTAAAATAAACTGTTTTTGTGCAATACAGTAAAACAATTTTACAGTAAGCTAAACACTACTGTAGTTAGTGGTTAGTAGGTAATTTTACTGTTGTTACTGTTG
>NW_015656608.1:1382-2950 GCF_001515625.1 Sinocyclocheilus rhinocerous
CCTGTTCTTTTTCTGCACCGGACTGGAAAGCTCTCCTGCTTTTGCTCTCCATTAAACATTCAATTGTTCAGCCTTACCAAGTTAAATTATTGAACCATTTTAATACATTAGGCAAACAAAAAGTAAGTTATATTTTTTAGCTTTCAAATTAATTTTCCTGTCCTTTCATGACATCAAAACATGGTAATGAGATTCACAATTAACTATATTTGCTTTATGTAAAAATTGTTTTGTTGTTGTTGTAGTTTTTCGATAAAGAAACTGTACTTTATTTTTCCATTTAATGGAAGTGATTGTTTCTTTGAACTTGAAATCCTGCACATGTTTACTATATCCTTTAATACTACTAATAACATTTGCATAGTTAATTAAATTAAGTTAGCTAAATGTGTTGCAACTGCAGGCCAGATTTACATTTATGAAGATTGCTTGAGATTACTGTTTTTGTCAGTTGATAAATGTTATTTGAATGTTGCTTGGTGGACAATTTCAATCTTAATTCAAAACAAGTCAGTTATGTTTGATGAAATTACAAAACATAGCGTATGAAAATAGCGTAGAGCAAAATATTGTATTCTTCACCAACGAAAATGACTATTCAGTAGTAATCAAGTCACTTTGTGTTCCCTGATTGTATTCAGTGCATTATCTCCCATTTTATAGTTGTCAATTTTCATTTACAGCATGAAAAAGTGTTGTAAGCATTCAACCAGTGTTGGAAAGGTTACTTTGGAAATGTAATAGGTTACAGATTACAAGTTACCCTATTTAAAATGTAATAGTAGTGTAACTTTTTCAATTACTTTATTAAAGTAATGTAACTGATTACTTTTGATTACTTTTCTAATGAATGTTTATTTGCAACTGTTAATCATTTTCAAACATTTACACCATGCAGGCTTAACCTTACAGTAGTGCTCAACACTCTCAGACTTTCAAAATCCTTCATCACTTGAATTAAGATGATCAAATTTGAACACATCCACCACAAAATCAGACTTTAGTACCGCCTTTTACTTTGAGATTGATCTGAAGTTCAATGCAGATTTAAAATCATAAGAAATAGTTTACTGATACTGTTTTTGAAACCAAATCTTTGCATAACTACAGGAAACACTGCATCTAACAATGCTTTGGAAAAAAAAATTGTTAATTAAAAAATAATAATAAATAAAAGCATATACATCAACTCAAATACGGTTATCTAATAAGCATGTGTCCTATTCTGTGTACTAAACTCCTGAAACATTGGTGTCTTTTTAAAACATTGGTGTCTGTTTATATGATATGAAAATAGTTTTCTCAAAAGAAATTGTAAAATGCTCATGAAGTGACTCAGAGCAGTTCTAGAAATTATGTTTATGTGTTCATGTACTCATATAAAAGGCTGAAAACACCGTGAGCTTCAGTAGGCCTATGTGTAGTAAATGAAACCGCATGTCTGCACCATTAATTTCCACGAGGGGCGGACTGGGAAAAAAAATTCAGGCCGGGAAATCTCACACTCATACACCCACAACAAATTCTGAAAAATGGACAACCCTATGTTTTGTATGGACCTCACATAA
>NW_015656608.1:2992-5375 GCF_001515625.1 Sinocyclocheilus rhinocerous
CCTGTTCTTTTTCTGCACCGGACTGGAAAGCTCTCCTGCTTTTGCTCTCCATTAAACATTCAATTGTTCAGCCTTACCAAGTTAAATTATTGAACCATTTTAATACATTAGGCAAACAAAAAGTAAGTTATATTTTTTAGCTTTCAAATTAATTTTCCTGTCCTTTCATGACATCAAAACATGGTAATGAGATTCACAATTAACTATATTTGCTTTATGTAAAAATTGTTTTGTTGTTGTTGTAGTTTTTCGATAAAGAAACTGTACTTTATTTTTCCATTTAATGGAAGTGATTGTTTCTTTGAACTTGAAATCCTGCACATGTTTACTATATTCTTTAATACTACTAATAACATTTGCATAGTTAATTAAATTAAGTTAGCTAAATGTGTTGCAACTGTGCAGGCCAGATTTACATTTATGAAGATTGCTTGAGATTACTGTTTTTGTCAGTTGATAAATGTTATTTGAATGTTGCTTGGTGAACAATTTCAATCTTAATTCAAAACAAGTCAGTTATGTTTGATGAAATTACAAAACATAGATTATGAAAATATGGGTATAGAGCAAAATATTGTATTCTTCACCAATGAAAATGACTATTCAGTAGTAATCAAGTCACTTTGTGTTCCCTGATTGTATTCAGTGCATTATCTCCCGTTTTATGGTTGTCAATTTTCATTTACAGCATGAAAAAGTGTTGTAAGCATTCAACATATAATTTTCTATATAGAACTACTTTGATAAGACTGTCTTTTTCAAAATAAATTTTTACTTGTAATATTTGCTATCTGGTATTTTATGTGACGTGTGTCAGATGAAATCATGCATATATATTTCTGTGACAGCTGTGAAGTCAGTTTACAAAAACAGCACAGAGATATACATCCATTCAGACTCAACATTCAATCTTCAGGTGACATTAATTTTGTTGTTTTCAATTGAATAATAGTCAACATTGTTTTTGCTGCAATTTAAGGTTGTATAAAGTTTAAAAGCCCATAATATGGTTTAATTAATACATAGAGGGTTTAAATATACTTGTTTTAAGTGATAGATTTTAAAAGCAATGTGTGAGCCACTTATGGGAAATAAGATATATTAGATTGCTCATGTAAGCATAGAATATGAAAGAAAAACAGTGTTTTATTTGATATAATTATTTCATGTTTAAGTCATTAATATCAGTTTCTCTTATTTGGTTTATTCGGATTTTGTGTACTGCAGAAAGACTCAGTTAAAGTGATTGGCAAAGTGAATTAAAATTACCTGTAGTTCTGGAATAATTCTGAAATACATTTACTCCTCTCTTTTCATGTAGACCACATCTGCATCATCATTTATAAATAATTTGTGACTTCCTGAGCTGAGAAGATTAATAACTCTGCAGTGAACGTCAAGCAACTCAACTCCATTGGGCTGATGAATGGTCTGGAAATCTGTAGCTAAAGCATCAGTTTCCTGGTTGGTCTTCCTACACACTCCTGTGTTATATCATCACAGGAAAATGAAGTGGAGTTGCATCAGAGTTCTTCATATTCAATATCTCTGTTTGTGAAATGACAGTCTTTATTCTATTTAATTGATAATTGTATTTGGTTTGTAAATCTCACATTAATTAACAGAGTTTTCGACAGATATAAACATAACTGTCTGGCCTGGATAATCACTCTTGGATCCTGTTTGGTCTTCATCTATATTATAGCCTTGTTTGATATTTATATATGGTTCTTCTCACTGCAATTCCTCCTCTTCCTCTCCATCCAGTTGTTTGTCTTGCAACTGTTCTCAGTACAAGAATTAGACACATTTTTTTTTTTACGGTTCTTATGACCTGAAAAATGTCAGACTATGCAATTTAGTGTTCGAGAGATCCCCCATTGTTGTTGTTTTATATAGCTGCTATTTGTTTTTCCAATAAACAGCTCAATTTCTTTTTTTTCCATTTAGAGAATAGAATATTTCTTTGAAATTGAAATTCCATCGCATAATTACTGTGTATATCTTGCACTTAATACCCTAAAGAAATTTGCATAGCAGGTGATAAATGTGTTGCACCTGTGCAGACCAGTTTTAGATTTATGAAGTTTATTTGAGAATGTTTTTAATAAAAAAAAAGACTTTATGACAGCAATCATTTTTGTCAGCCTAGTATTGAAGTTAAGTGTCAGCTGATAAATGGTATTCAAATGTTGCTTGGTGAACACTTTCAATCTGAGATCAAAATAAGCCAGTCATGTCAGAAAAAATTACAAAACAACATAAAACATGAAAACGTGTTTATAGAGCATAATATTTCATTCTTCTCCAAAGGCATGTGTTATTCATTAGATAATAAAGTCAGTTTTCTTGCTCTTCCCTGTTTTTATACTGTGCATTATCT
>NW_015656608.1:7922-10848 GCF_001515625.1 Sinocyclocheilus rhinocerous
TATTTTGTAATTAAATTACGTAACGCCGTTACATGTAACTAGTTACTCCCCAACACTGCATTCAACATATAATTTTCTATATAGAACTACTTTGATAAGACTGTCTTTTTCAAAATAAATTTTTACTTGTAATATTTGCTATCTGGTATTTTATGTGACGTGTGTCAGATGAAATCATGCATATATATTTCTGTGACAGCTGTGAAGTCAGTTTACAAAAACAGCACAGAGATATACATCCATACAGACTCAACATTCAATCTTCAGGTGACATTAATTTTGTTGTTTTCAATTGAATAATAGTCAACATTGTTTTTGCTGCAATTTAAGGTTGTATAAAGTTTAAAAGCCCATAATATGGTTTAATTAATACATAGAGGGTTTAAATATACTTGTTTTAAGTGATAGATTTTAAAAGCAATGTGTGAGCCACTTATGGGAAATAAGATATATTAGATTGCTCATGTAAGCATAGAATATGAAAGAAAAACAGTGTTTTATTTGATATAATTATTTCATGTTTAAGTCATTAATATCAGTTTCTCTTATTTGGTTTATTCGGATTTTGTGTACTGCAGAAAGACTCAGTTAAAGTGATTGGCAAAGTGAATTAAAATTACCTGTAGTTCTGGAATAATTCTGAAATACATTTACTCCTCTCTTTTCATGTAGACCACATCTGCATCATCATTTATAAATAATTTGTGACTTCCTGAGCTGAGAAGATTAATAACTCTGCAGTGAACGTCAAGCAACTCAACTCCATTGGGCTGATGAATGGTCTGGAAATCTGTAGCTAAAGCATCAGTTTCCTGGTTGGTCTTCCTACACACTCCTGTGTTATATCATCACAGGAAAATGAAGTGGAGTTGCATCAGAGTTCTTCATATTCAATATCTCTGTTTGTGAAATGACAGTCTTTATTCTATTTAATTGATAATTGTATTTGGTTTGTAAATCTCACATTAATTAACAGAGTTTTCGACAGATATAAACATAACTGTCTGGCCTGGATAATCACTCTTGGATCCTGTTTGGTCTTCATCTATATTATAGCCTTGTTTGATATTTATATATGGTTCTTCTCACTGCAATTCCTCCTCTTCCTCTCCATCCAGTTGTTTGTCTTGCAACTGTTCTCAGTACAAGAATTAGACACATTTTTTTTTTTACGGTTCTTATGACCTGAAAAATGTCAGACTATGCAATTTAGTGTTCGAGAGATCCCCCATTGTTGTTGTTTTATATAGTTGCTATTTGTTTTTCCAATAAACAGCTCAATTTCTTTTTTTCCATTTAGAGAATAGAATATTTCTTTGAAATTGAAATTCCATCGCATAATTACTGTGTATATCTTGCACTTAATACCCTAAAGAAATTTGCATAGCAGGTGATAAATGTGTTGCACCTGTGCAGACCAGTTTTAGATTTATGAAGTTTATTTGAGAATATGTTTTTAATAAAAAAAAAGACTATATGACAGCAATAATTTTTGTCAGCCTAGTATTGAAGTTAAGTGTCAGCTGATAAATGGTATTCAAATGTTGCTTGGTGAACACTTTCAATCTGAGATCAAAATAAGCCAGTCATGTCAGAAAAAATTACAAAACAACATAAAACATGAAAACATGTTTATAGAGCATAATATTTCATTCTTCTCCAAAGGGATGTGTTATTCATTAGATAATAAAGTCAGTTTCTTGCTCTTCCCTGTTTTTATACTGTGCATTATCTTACATTATGTTTGTTAAAATGGTCATTTACTGCATGATATTAAATAAAGTGTTGTAAGTGCTCAACACATCATTGTCAACATGAAAATGCTCTTTTGTTTTTTTCCCCGTTTTCTCAAATGTGTTTTTCAAGTTAACTTTTTACTTTTAATATTTGCATATCTGATGTTTTATGTGACGTGTATCAGATGAAATAGTGCACTTATATTCTTGTGACAGCTGTGAAGTCAGTCCACAAAACACAGTACATCCATAGAGACTGGACACTCACTCTTCAGGTGAGTGAACATTTGATTAATTTTGTTGTTTTCACTTCAGTAACATGTTATTTTTTGCAGACATTATGATGTACTGTATAAGATTCTTGAGCATGCAATATGGTTTAGTTATTAAAGGGGTGGTTTACTGTTTTTTTTTTCTAGGCTTGATTGTGTTTATGAGATGCAGTCTAACTTGTGTTAATGCTTCTTTTACATAATTTTCCTTTTTTCTACGCTCTGTCCCTTCTCCGATGAACGCTCTGATGATTTCCTGCTTTTATGAAGCCCCACCCTCAGAAATGCGCGATGGGCTCTGATTGGTTAGATGGTCCAGTGTGTTGTGATTGGCTAAACCGCCTCTAGTGCGAGTCTAAACGTCCTGCCCCTCACCTCAGCGGCATCTAAACCGCCTAGTGCAGTCCAGAAACGTCAAGCCCCTAACCTCAGTGCATGTGCTCTGGTTGGATTGTAAACTGATGAATTGCGTCGTCAATATTGCTTATCAATTGGAGCCCGATTGAGACCCAGAGAACATTAGTGAAGAGGATCGCGCATAACCTGTGCAAGCACGGCTCTTAGAGGATGTTTCAGAATGGTATGATTCTTTGTTTGTTGTTGTCCCATACTTTTAGATACGTTGTTATTTGTAAATACTGCTTATGTTAGCTTCTAATATACTGTTTTATCCTGATTAAAGCTTTAATACAGCAAAATACATGATTGCCTTGTAGCATTTTTGTAACAGAAAGAAGTGTTTGCCAGCAAGTTTTGCTCACTACCACGGCGACCATGTGCACGTCCATGTTTAACGCTTCTCATAGCTATGTGAAAAATATCTATCTGTCTATACACAAAGTGTATAATTGGAAAACAGTTCACTGATGGAGCTGACGAGTAATGATCTGAATGAGAGAGAGAGAGAGAGAGAGAGAG
>NW_015656608.1:12761-16802 GCF_001515625.1 Sinocyclocheilus rhinocerous
TTATTCTGATAACAACAGTGATCATGATCATCCAATATGCCCCATTTACTGTCACGGGATTCTTTGTCATTCTAACTCAAAATAGTTTTCTTGACTTTTGGTGTCCTGCTTTCCTTTGTTATATACTGGCTGGTTTTGTGCAACCCATGGTTTATTTACAGCGGGCTCGAAAACACTTCTGCTTCACTTCCTGTTCATCATCATAAAACAGGAAATTGTTGTATTTTACTTATATTTCTGAATTACTGGATCAGTTGATTATTTTTTGAGCTGATTTGAATATCTGAAAATCTTATTGAATACCAAAAGTACAAGATATTTAAATAAAAATTTTAATGCAATTTATTTCAAGTACAAAATTGTACCCTGCCTCTTTAAGAACTTCATGGTAAAAGTCGCTTGAATAACCAATTACAACAAGAAAAGCAGAAAGATATATGTATTTTATGAAGAAAAATATGTTTTAAGATAGAAAATATTGAACACTTGGAGATGAAATTGTTAATTGTTATACGGATATTGTATTTCATTTTACGAAAGCACTCAAGATATGAATATGATATGGAGCTACTCAAATAAAAGTATCGAGTGATGGTACGATACTGCAGTTCATCTGTTGTATTTTTCAGAAATTATGATTATTTAAATGTGCCGTTGGACTGCGTTTTGCTGAGTCTGTGTGATGGCAGGACTGTGGTCAGTTACATGACGGGAGCTGAACAAACTCAGTAAGTTTAGAGTTGACAAAACCAAAAAAATCCAACCTGGTTTAGGTCAGCTTGATAAAAATGCTTTCTCTTGAATCAGGGTTGATCCAGAGTTTGGGATTAACCCTGGATTGCGTGCAGCAAATGGAAAAGACAATAACACGGAATAAAGAGAGTATCGGTTTAATTCACTTCTTGCGAGAGTCGGTGCAATTCACATTTCTGCTGAAGATTAACGAATGTCGTTATTAAAAATATACAGAAATTAAATGCATTTAAAAGGCAGAAATAAACACTGCTGCAGCAGCAAAAGTTTAAAGCAGCAGAAAGAAAATATATGAATCACTTGAATTTAATTATTTATATAGTTTCACAAAGAGCTTAAAAAGAAAAACATACAAGTATTAAAAGTGTAAGTATAATTTTAAAAGTTTTATATACGGAGTAATTTAAAAAATATGAAACATTAAAATTAAAAGTGTAATTGCCTGTTCATGTAATAATTATATGAATATGTTATATGAATTATACATAATTTTAATTAATATAACATAAATATAATAAGTATCCACAAAAGTTGGGCAATTTTGTCTCAAATTCTTTGATTGTAAACGGCTTTCATTTGAAGTGAGAGATATGGGGGAGTGGCTTTATTGCATCAGAAGTCACTTTGCTCACAGCTGATTGGTCCAGTTTGGGTTTGCAATCTCTAACCCAGAATAAAACCTGCTCTGGAGTAGGGTAGCCATGTAGCATAAGTTCTTGAGCCAGAAAACTGAGAGTTTGATCAAACTAAATTCAAACTTGCCTGGGTAAAACCTGAAATTGGCTTTGTGCAATAAGCATCAAAAGAGAAAGAGAAGGAAAACCAAATGAAAATAAGCATTTAATCACATTCTAATAACCACTATTGCTGTTGTGTTCATATTTGTCCCCTATAAAATCTCAGCATTCATTTTATCACTGAGGCGTTTTTCGTCTCTGTGGTTTATTGCTTCAATTGGTTATTTTCTGGATGGATTTATATAGCTTGTTCTTTTTCTGCACCAAACTGCAAAAAAATAATCTGTTCCCCATAATACTTACTAATGTCCTCTCACTCAGAGATAACAGGGGGAAAAAAAAAAAAGCCCCTGAACAACCTAAATGTTATGTTCGGTGAATTCAGGAACAAAGGCGAGAGGATTCAAATGCAGATGAGCTTATTTGAAGTATTAAAAAAAAAAGAAGCAGGAACCAGATGACAGAACCATGAACAGGGAACCCAACACAAAGACAAGACTAAACAATATAAACAATAACCATTTTATTTGCTCTTTTTGTTGTGCTACTTCTGACACAAGAGAGCAAATAAAATTGGCAAATAAAATCAACAACTGTAAAACAAAGCAACTGCATAATTTATTCATGCCGCAATGCACTCTGGGAGTCAGTGAGTAGCTATACTAAGTCATGAGTAAACCTAAATGAAAGGATAAAGTACCCCCTACAGTTCTTTTTTAGTTACTAGAACTCTCGTGTAAGTAAACTATACTAACTAAGCATTTGTCAATACAACATACTATTCCTATTTCACTATTCCTATTTCACTTTACTTCGTTTTTTCAAGGCAATCGGTTTGCATGCTTTTTTTAAGTAAGCCCAACTAATTAGATTTTACAGTGTACTTGATAAAAAATAACATTTCATCATTCAGAACTTTTTTTATTTTAAATGTAGGCTTTATAGGCCTGCTTACAGGATTCAAAAATAAATGGCAAGATGTATTTTTCAGCATAGAGATTTTTATTTGTATTATTCACTAACATAGCCATGCTGCAGTGATGCTGAGGCTCCTCTTACGTCTCTGGTCAGTTGGTATTAAACATGTTTTCTAGCGATATAAGACCAAATGAGGCCAAATAAAGCCAAGTTTCAGTGCTTCCCTAGATATTTTTGTTATTCATGTTTTAACCAGGCTTCTTGTCTGGTTGGGCAAATAAAATTCTCTCTCACTTGCCCTTTTAAAAATTTACTCCCAGACTCCTTGTCCCAGACAAGCCTTAAAGGGGTCATGAACATTTTTTTGTTTTGTTTTTTATAATATCAAGATTTTTACATCCAAAAAATATATATATATCATCATTTAATTAAAAATTTACTTCATCCACCCTTTCCTAATGTTGGGGTCAGAAGGAAGGCCACAACTTGGCACTGCACAGCATCTGGTCTTTGGATCCATATTTATCGTTTGGTTTCTACATAGTCCTGCATTTGACTCTCTCATTATTATTTACCTACTACATGCATGAATCGATGGGCGGGGCTAAACAGGCAGTGCTATAGAAAGAGACACTGATCTTCTTCTGCGGAGGTGTCGTTTAGCCATACTATTACATCATAAAGTGGCAAATTCCACAACCTGTCGTTTTGGCAGATTGACTTCAATATAAGATATTATTAGACATACAAGGAAGCTTTGAGTTATGGAACTTACAAGATGTTTTTAATAGTACAATTACATTTTAAATGTCAAAAGATCAAGGGAAATTTGATTTCTCAGTTCATGACCCCTTTAATGTGGAGCCCTGTGATCTCTAACAGTCAATGGCTGCTCTGTCAATTCTTCGTCATCAGTTAGAAACCTAGGTGTGCTATTTGATAGCACAAATATTTTTTTATCTTTCCTTTGAAAGCCATGTTCCTAGCATTTGTAAAACCACATTTTTCCATCTTAAAAAAAATATATCTAAATTGTGACTTATGCTCTCAATGTCAAATGCAGAAAAATTTATTCATGTGTTCATGACCTCAAGGTTAGATTATTGTAATGCTTCATTGGATGTTTGCTCTGTGTGCTTAAACAAACCCCAACTGGTCCAAAATGCAGCAGCTAGAGTTCTCATTAGAACAAGGAAGTATGACCATATTAGCCTTGTTCTGTCAATACTGCACTGGCTCCCTATTACACAGCGTATACATTTAAAAATCTTGAGAATTACTTGCAAAGCCCTGAATGTTTTAGCTCCTCAGTACTTGACCAAGCTCTTATCGCATTATAGTCCTACATATCTGCTGTGTTCTCAAAACTCTGGCCATTTGATAATGCGCAAGATTACCTGGAACATCAAAATCAACTGCAGGCAGTAGATCCTTTTCCTATTTAGTGCCCAAACTCTAGAACAACCTACCCAGCGTTGTCCGGGAGGCAGACACACTCTGTCAGTTTAAATCTAGATTAAAGACCCATCTCTTTAACCTGGTATATACACACAGCACACTATCACATTTCTCCTTGTCGGCCATTGGCACAAGACCATGAGAACCAGAAGAGTCCTCTGCACACTCTGACAGC
>NW_015656608.1:17508-27498 GCF_001515625.1 Sinocyclocheilus rhinocerous
CCCAATTTCTTTTTTCCCTTTTCTGTCACGGTTTTGGTTCCTTGCCACTGGTGCCTTTGGCGTGCTAAATTGGGGATGCTTCATTTTTGGCAGTATTGTCGACTTGATTGCACTGACACTTTTTAAAGAGAACTGAACTGAGCTGGACAATGACATCACTGAATCAATGATCAACTGACTTAAATGAGAAACTTACTGTTTTTCATATTCCGTTGTGTTGTGGGTTAATTGTTAATAATTAATTTTATACTTAATGTTTTGTGAGTCTGGCCCTGGATCTCACTGGCAGGAAGAGAAACGTGGGCTTTTCAAGAAGCAAATGATCAGTCATTAGAGGTTTCATGGGGATTTTAATTGTCACTATATATCAACACATCAGATGAGGTAAGTTCTGTCTAATTTGACTACATGGAAACAAGGGCCAGGATGTCATTTAAGGCCAAAAAAACAAGAAACTTTTGCCTGGTGTATTTGTAGCAATAGCCAACTATACATGAACCTTTAAAAACCACGGAAAATTTTCAATGCACAAAAACTAAAGATCTTCCTGGTAAACATGAGACACGATTTTGAGTTTTTCTTGAGCATGGGTCCTAGTTTTGCCTGGTGTATTTGTAGCAATAGCCAACTATACATTGTATGGGTCAAAATGATCAATTTTTCTTTTATGCCAAATATCAAGTAAATATCATGTTCCATGAAGATATTTTGTAAATTTCATACCGTAAATATATCAAAACTTAATTTTTGATTAGTAATATATATTGCTAAGGACTTAATTTGGACAACTTTAAATGGGATGTTCTAAATATTTTTATTTGTATTATTATTATTTTTTGCACCCTCAGATTCCAGATATTCATATAGTTGTATCTTGGCCAAATATTGTCCTATCCTAACAAACCATACATCAATGGAAAGATTTCAGATGATGTATAAATCTCAATTTCACAAAATTGACCCTTATGACTGGTTTTGTGGTCAGGGTCACATATATCCTTGAGCTGTAAAGTGAGACTACAAAAACAGCACAGATTATCATTTACACCCAGAAAGACTGGGCATTCACTATTCAGGTGACAAACTCTACTTTTTGATGGATATGCAGACACATCAGTGTGATTTATCAGATGGAGATTAAGTGTTATTGGCAAGTTTGATTAATTAGCTTTTGAGTAAAATGGTTCTGAATTGTGTTATTTCACCAGACAGTTTCATTAGAAATATATATTGATGGTAATATACAGTATTGTTGACTGTAGGCTAAGAAAGTCATCTTTTTATGTATTTATTTTTATTGTTTCATTAGAAATATATATTGATGGTAATATACAGTATTGTTGACTGCAGGCTAAGTCATTTTTTTATTTATTTATTTTTATTTTATAATTATGTGTAAATTATTTCAATTCCAAAGTAATTTAATATAGGACGACTCAGGTAATGTAGATTTAAATTGTGAGCTTTTTACAATTGGAGACTGGGTTCTATGGAAGATGATTTGCACCTTGATTCAGTTTGTTTTGGCTTCTTCAATGCAATTTCCTGAGTACATTTACATTTCTCTCTTCCATTATTTCATTATATTAGCTAATTATACATTTTGAACAAAGAAGACATGGACCAAATGAATAATTCTGCAATGAACTTTACTTTATCTGCTGCATTCACAAATTATTCCTCTAATTAATATACTGGCCATTTTTGTGGGCAGCTTTTCCTTTCTGCTTTTCCTATAAACTCCTATATTATATGGCTCATCTTCACAGGAACAGGAAGTGGAGTTACATCAGTTTTTCAATATCAATCTCTCTCTATGTGAGATTTGTATCTGTCTGAATAGTTTGATCACTGTCAGTTTGGTTTTCAAGTCTCATCATAATGAAATGGTGTCTACTTAGACTGCCCGTCACTGGTCGTCCTCTGTTTAGGTGTCTGACCTTTGTTGAGCATTCACACATCTGTGGCTTGAATGCATTTCTTTTGGCTTCTGAAGTTGAGCAACATGGCCTTCAAAATGCATTATTTCCACTTAGTGTTTGCAATAGCTTAAGTACTGTGTGATGTTTAGCATATAAAATCATGCACAAAAACATGTGACAGCTGTGAAGTCTGAACATTGAAACTGAACATTCATAATTCAGGTGACAAACTTAATTCAGATCATTTTCTCCTGTTGTGCTGAGCAATATATAACAATTCCATTGCTGTTGTCAGTCATACTATAGGGGTTATGGGGAGTTTAGATGGATTGGTTATTGTATAAAAATGATTTACTTAAAGTCATGTCATTGTAGGTGCAGTAATTTACTTGAAACCCACTGTATTGTTTTAATAGAAGCTTTCCACTGAGATTGTTGTATTAAACTTGACACCCTGTCATAACACAGATGGTTAAATTGATTTTTCTCTCTCATTTTTAAATAAACACAGCTCAGAAATGTATATACATCCAGAGACTGGACATTCACTCTTCAGGTGATGCTTCTTTTTAATTCAATTTCTTGTTTTAAACTGCAACAATATGCAACATGTCACTGTTAATTTAATATTGTCAAATCACATGTTTTAGCTCTGGTTCTTCGTGCTTAAATTGGAAATTTAGTGGAACTACATATTGGTTCATCTACACTTCCCTTTTCCCCACAGATCATAGTTGAGAGTGATCTGCTGAACTCAAAAGACACAGAGAAGATGAATAATTCTACAGTGACCTTCACCACACCTGAAACATCAACAGACTATAATATTCACTCCATTCGGCTAATGGATATTCTGGAAATGTCTGTGTACTGCATCAATCTCTTGTTTAGTCTTCCTATACACTCCTATGTTATATGGCTCATCGTAACACGAAGTGGAGTCGCATCAGAGTTCTTCAACCTCAATCTCTCTGTTTGTGAGCTTGGCATCTGTCTGAACAGTTTGATCTTTGTACTGTCAATTTTGTTTGCAAGTTTCTCAAAATTTGAAATGTTTTTAATAGGACTCTCCATCACTGGTCGTCCTCTGTTTCAGTGTCTGATGTGTGTTGAGCGTTACCTGGCAGTGGTTCATCCTGTAACCTTTCTGAAGTACAAACCTCTCAGATATAGAGTGATCTGCTGCATTGTGACCTGGATCAGTATACTTGGTTCCTGTTTGTGTTGCATGTTTACCTTATTCTCGCAATACAGAAATGTACACACATGGCTCTTTTCAATGCAGATTATACTGGTCCTCTCCATCCAGTTGTTTTGTCTTGTGGCTGTTCTCAGAGCTCTGAAGCAGTCAGGACCAGGAGAGCGAAAGAGAGAGGAGGAAAACCACATGAAGAGAAGAGCATTTAATATTATTCTAATAACTACTATAAACATGGTAATCCTATATCTCCCAAAAACAATCACTGGCTTCTACATCATTCTGACAGCAGACTATACTCCGACAATTTGGTTCTCTGCTTTGACTTGTTTTTTGTTGGCTGGTTTTGTTCAGCCTGTTCTTTATCTGCACCGAGCTGGAAAACTCTCCTGCATCTGTTTGACATAAAATTTGCAGTTATAATATTTTACTTGTTTTTGATTATATTTTAGTTGCGGTTGATTTACTGATGTAAATTATTGATAGCTTTTAATATGTGAGAGAGCAGAAATGCACTGAGCATGTGATACATTTCTGATGAATATGATTCCTGTGTAAATAAATGTATTGCAACCCTGTCACACTAAAAAGTCTGGGGAAAATATATCTTGTCATGTACGTTTCTTTATTAACATTCTAAAAATGTTAATATCAGTGACACCTGCAAAAGTCTATGTTAGATGTAGCACAATGTTTGTGAAGGCTTTATATTTACTGTTCCAAAGTGAAATGAAAAGATTTGGATTCTATTTGGGGTTTGACCTTTCAGTTAAAAACAAACAAAAACGCTGTCTTTTTGATGTACTTGAAACATTGTATTGTTAGCACATTTTTATTTACTTTTAGTATTTGCGTATGAAGTGACATTTAGCAGATGAAGTCATGCACATATTCTTGTGACAGTCTATAAAAACACAGCACAGAGATTTATATCCATCCACGGAGACTGGACATTCACTCTCCAGGTAACCAACTCTTTTTTATTCAATGTCTTGTTTTTACCCTAAAAATAACATTGTGCAACAATATCATTGTGTTTTTGGGGTAGAATCTAAAGGCCTGTTTTAATGAAATGAGCTGTTGATAAGATGATTTTAATGCAGTATATTTATTCTTACAGTATAATATGATGTGCTTTAATATGATGTGCTCTGGTTATTTGGTTTCAGAATTTGGGTTTTGTAGAATTAGCAGGTAGACTTGATTGAGACTAAATTACCTGACCATTGTACTACTATCTGCTCTTCTTTCAATAACAGCTGCAATTTTTATACATTTTGGGAGCTGAGGAGATGAATAACTCCACAATGAACTACACAACACCCGGAGCATCAACAAATTCCACAAATCAGCTCATTGGACTAGTGGACATTCTGGAAATGTGTGCATACAGCTTCTATTTCCTGTTTGGTCTTCCTACACTCTCCTATAGACTTGTCCGGCATCGCTGGGAACGCCCACAAAAACGTCATAACCGTTTATGCCGTGGGGGAAAACAAAGCATTCGAATTAACGCGCGGAGACCTTGTTAGGTGCTTGATCTTTTTGTGATGATTTCGATTGATTTTTGCTTGATGCAATGCCGAAAAGTTGCTGTGTGGCGTTCTGTACCTCTAATAAGTTAAAAAACCTGATCTGACGATGTATATGACTGATACACTGCAATGATCTGTCGTTAGTCCCGTCCCCCTGCACCGCAACCCAGTTCTGATGGGGCTTACAGTAACCCTCCTTCGCATCGCAATCAAATAAATCTCACTCCCTGATATTTTGTGATGTCATAATCTATTAAAACATTTATTTCATATTATACACAATCCCTTACGAAAATTAGCAATTTAAATGTGACTCATATAAAATATATTACATGCATGCACAGTTTTAAGGCAGCTTTAATCGCCTTTTTGGTAACTTCATGACTTAACTGACCACGACGTTGAAGCACGTAGTTTATTTCGCGCTTTGATATGAAAGGATACAGGCTACAGCGCGCGCCGGCGCCTTTGTGCGTGTAATTGAAGAGCGCGCGCTCCGAGCACAGTACCGTTTCCACGCTCGCTTGACTCGCGCCTGACGCTGAAGTGAAGCGCGCGTCTGAAACGTCTCCCGTTCTCAGTCGTTCTGTGACTGAATAAATGCACTAAGCACTTCATGTCAAGAGAAAAAGTGACAGAAGCAGCAGTTGTGAGTGGGGTGTCCAAACCTAGCCCCGCCCCTGCGTTAATTGCATTAAATATTTTTAACGTGTTAACCTGAAAAAATTAATCGCCTGCGTTAGCGCGCTAATTTTGACACCACTAATATATATATATATAATTATATATTTTTTCACATTGAATAGGCCTATTTGCATCGGAAGTTTCACCTTATGTGTGAGAAATTTAAGGCATGCATGATTACTATTGTTATGACAGCTAAGTCAGTATATAAAACACAACACAAAAAATTATATAGGCTATATACATCACTTCACATGAAGTATGAGGGAAAATCACCCAACTAACAATGGAACAGAGCTGTTGAAAGGGTTTTTTGAAAGGCTCTGCAATGGAGGGGTTGCTATAGGCTAAATGTTGTTATTATTACAGACTAGAGTATTTATGAATGGCAATGACGGTAAATGTTACATTTGTATTGTATTGTATGAATAGGTGAAACTAAGTAAAACCGCTGAGAAACAGCTGAGGCTCTAGCGTTTTTACAAAATTTTACAGTTAAAATTACACTTATTTTTTAAAGTGTGTGCTTGTTTGGTTCTATTTTTGATCTGTTTTCTTGTCTAGTTTTTTTTTTTTTATTATTTTAGTACTGTGAGCAGTTTTCTAGTTTGGTAATTAGTTAATGCTCCCATTTGTTCATTGCCTGTTTAGTTTCTTTAGCTACTAATTGATTGAGTACTCTGTTCAGGTGCTGCTTGTTTAGTTCTTGTTTGGTTGCTCTATTTAAGTCTTCAGTTTCATGTTGGCCAATCAGAAGCCTGAAAAAGTGTCCAGTAGGCGGAGATAACAGCGCAGGCGTCGACGTCACAAGCCAAAAACTCCAGTTTCACTGTCTACACGAAAACATTGCAACCAGAGTTTTTGAAAATCTTCACCCTTCACGTTTTCAAAAATGTTTGGTTTCAGTGAACTGGTGCTGTGTTTGCGTGTGGACGAACGGCCTAACCGCGTAGAAAAAGCTGCGGTTTTAAAAATAACCGTGTTCGTGTGGACAGGGCCTAAGTCTTCAGTTTCTCCTTTGTCTGGGTCTGGTATCGAAGGTTATTGTCTAATAGTAGTGTAGAAGTATTTCTCCTGTGATCTACTGCATTTATGTTGATGAATTTAAATAAAGGTACTTGGATTTTTGCATCTTCTTCTCTGAGTGCCTATCTCTGCACTACGTCTGTGACAGAATACTATACCATCAAAGAATTGTAAGGTATGGATTACCTAATAGAAGTGAGCAGTGAGCAGTGTAGAAGAGGAACTACACTCCATTTATCAAGATGGATGTCCAATGGAGTCTTATGTATAGGTGTTCCTCAAGTACTGCCATATGTCTACGTGGGATGAAGTTCAACTTATGGATTGTTTTTGGAGTGGCCTGGACTCTAATTTTAGCTGGCTGATGCCAGGGGGTGACTCGACCTGGACCCTAGCTCAATACTTGGACTATGCCCTATTGTTGAGTGGCTCCCCATTTACAGTGGGAATTGCTGACGAGGAACCCTGCAATTCCACATTGTCCATCATGCCTTGTCACATCATAGCCAACAAACTAGAGACTTCAGCCATCATGCCTGCCACCAAATCCATCTTGGGGTGGAAGGGACTAGCATCCAGTGTGGCGGATCCACCACTGATGTCAGCACAATCAGCAAACATCCCAAGACCCGAGTCCACTCCAGCCCGTAAATTTACTCCAGAGTGTCAGCCCAGTCCTGAGACTGTTAAAACCTCAGCCCAAAGTAGGAAAAGGAGACGGTCCTCCATGACTCCAGCCCCAGAGTCCACTCCAGTGTCGGCTCCTGCCCCAGAGTCCGCTCCAGTGTCGGCTCCAGCCCCAGTGTCCGCTCCAGTGTTGGCTCCAGCCCGAGTCTGCTCCAGAAAGAACTCCAGAGTCCACTCCAGCCCCAGAACTCAGCCAGGAGTGCATTGGACTGTCCATAATGGCACTAGCATTTGTGTGTGTCTGGGCCACTCACACATCGGCTCCAGCCCCTGACCAGAGTCCAGTACAGGCTACAGCCCCTGATCAGAATCCCAAGTTCGCTTCCTCCCCAGAGCTGAGTTCTGAGCTGGCTCTCATCCCAGAGCTCAGCACAGTTCCTGTTCACGTCCCAGAGTCCTGCTCAGTGGTCATTGTGCTTGCGGAAACTGCGATCGTTGAAACCGAAATTACCTTGGCTCTGACTATAACAGCAGTGGCTATTATGTGTGTTTGGACTGCACACATGTCTGTAATTTCCACAAAGAAAATTTTGGGGTGGGGCTATACCTTGATGGCTGACATAGCCATCCTGATTCCCTGTTCTCCGGTCTTCTGCATCTCAGCCAAGGAGGCCGTCAGTATCTCCCTTGCTTCTAAGTCCCTCGTCTCAGCCTGGCTCAGGCTGATTGGATCTCAAGCTCACCCTGCTCATCTCATAACAACTGTGACCATGGTTATCACATATGTCTCATATTGTATATGTAATACAAAGCCTCCTTAATTTTTTTTTCATTAATCTATGCAATACATTATGTTTTAAAATGCCTGTGCAAATTTACCTTTTTGTGGCATATATGCTATTTCCGCTTTTCCGCTCTCAGATGTAGCTGTATTTTTGATTGTTGAAGTTATTTACACAGATTTATTTTGAGCATGTTTAACAAAGAAGAATGAGTGGGTGCTTTTAGTTTGTGGTTTGTTTTTCTAGCTCCATCAATAGCCCAATGTCACCTTTTAATGATGGTTGCCTCAGAGATTATTACATCAAATTTGACATCCTCTAACAACACAGATATATCGTTTTCTGTGTTCTATATAGAACTGCATTTTTTTTTAAAATGTTTAGTCAGTTCAAAAGTTTTGTTCAAACTTTTTTTTGTTTTTCTTTTACTTTAAAGCTGCAGTCCGTAACATTTTTTTGGTTAAAAACTATATGAAATCAATAAAGTACATAACCAGCCAGTGTTCACAATTATCGCCTTACTTTAGCACGATTCACAACTGTTATCTTATAATAATGTTTTCTAATTTGAGTGGTACGGGTAGGTTTTCGTGGGAAATTTGAGCATGCTGCCGCATCATTGCGTCACGTCTGTAAACATAAAGAAGTTGTCCCGGCTAGTAGGCTATATCACATGTGAGGATGCTGCAGGTGGCGGATCGTTTATAGCCTTTTCTCACAGCAGTTAGAATAATTAAATTGATCATTTTGATGGCAGATTGTAATCCAGAAAGGATTATGTGTTTATGAAACACATTTGAATGAAATCAAATTATATTGCAGTTTTTAAATTGGTGGGGAAGTCGTGGCCTAATGGTTAGAGAGTCGGACTCGTAACCCAAAGGTTGCGGGTTCGAGTCTCGTACCGGCAGAGATTGTAGGTGGGGGGGGGGGGGAGGTACAGGGCTGTCTCCCGCATAACAATAATAATAATTTGCAAGGTTTGATGTGATATGAGCTAACCGATCTTTAGATTTAATCACCATTGGTAGCGAGATTTATGGTAATGCTTTTTTCCTCAGTTGGTCAGAACAAATGTGGCAGACTTGTTACTTGTTCAGATGACAATATACGGTAACAATTATTATTTGGGTCATATATTCCAAGACGTAGGCTAGAATCTGTGACTGCGAAGTACAGTAAATATCCACACCGGTGTGGTGACTGACTGCCACACATACTCCTCAAAACATTAGATTAATCCACGCTGGAGTTGTGCCGGCACACAACCCACGCAAGGAAGATAATTCTGCAAACAGCTGCAATAGCAGGTTTTCAAACAGAGATGGCGACAAAGAGGCAAAACAGGTATTGTTTTTACCCTCAGTAATTTATTTTGTTTCATTTAACATTTAAATGGAACCATATGTTAAGTAATTCACTAGTGTACTCTGGGTATTTAGATTGATTTGAGAACTTTGCAGAATGTTTATGG
Source organism: Sinocyclocheilus rhinocerous (assembly GCF_001515625.1). Classification (NCBI taxonomy): domain Eukaryota; kingdom Metazoa; phylum Chordata; class Actinopteri; order Cypriniformes; family Cyprinidae; genus Sinocyclocheilus; species Sinocyclocheilus rhinocerous. The sequence continues at coordinate 26,757 of NW_015656608.1, forward strand.
AATTTTTACTTGTGTTCTGTTGATTCAGTCTGAATTACCTGGTTCATTTACACTTCTCTCTTTCCATAGTTAGTTTTAATATTATATGTGTTTTGTGAGCTGCTGAACTGAGAAGACAAACACAAAGGGGATGAATAACTCTACAACTAACTGAACTACACCACACCTGAAACATCTACAAACTCCACAACTCTATCTGCTGGGCTAATAGACTGTCTGGAAATCTGTGTGTACAGCATCAATTTCATGGTTAGTTTTCCTACACATTGCTATGTTCTATGGCTCATTAGAGCCATAGAACCTGGTTGCACCTGGTTGCATCAGAGTTCTTCAACCTCAATCTCTCTGACTTTGAGATTGGTAACTGTCTGAATTGTTTGTTTCATATTGTATTTTATTTTTTTATTTTTTTCAATTATCACAGAATTACCACTAGTTTTACTAGGACTTGTCTTCGTTGCCTCTGTTTCAGTGTCTGATGTGTGTTGAGCATTACCTGGCAGTGGTTCATCCTGTAACCTTTCTGAAGTACAAACCTCTCAGATATAGAGTGATCTGCTGCACTGTGGTCTGGATAATCACTCTTGGATCCTGTTTGTGCAGCATGCTTAGTTCAATCTCAAATATCCATTATGTATATACATGTTTTTTCTCACTGCAGTTCTTTCTCCTCTTCTTCATCCAGTTGTTTTGTCTTGTGGCTGTTCTCAGAGCTCTGAAGCAGTCAGGACCAGGAGAGAGA
>NW_015656608.1:28351-32992 GCF_001515625.1 Sinocyclocheilus rhinocerous
GGGTCATATTCCAAGACGTAGGCTAGAATCTGTGACTGCGAAGTACAGTAAATATCCACACCGGTGTGGTGACTGACTGCCACACATACTCCTCAAAACATTAGATTAATCCACGCTGGAGTTGTGCCGGCACACAACCCACGCAAGGAAGATAATTCTGCAAACAGGTGCAATGGCAGGTTTTCAAACAGAGATGGCGACAAAGAGGCAAAACAGGTATTGTTTTTACCCTCAGTAATTTATTTTGTTTCATTTAACATTTAAATGGAACCATATGTTAAGTAATTCAATAGTGTACTCTGGGTATTTAGATTGATTTGAGAACTTTGCAGAATGTTTATGGAATTTTTACTTGTGTTCTGTTGATTCAGTCTGAATTACCTGGTTCATTTACACTTCTCTCTTTCCATAGTTAGTTTTAATATTATATGTGTTTTGTGAGCTGCTGAACTGAGAAGACAAACACAAAGGGGATGAATAACTCTACAACTAACTGAACTACACCACACCTGAAACATCTACAAACTCCACAACTCTATCTGCTGGGCTAATAGACTGTCTGGAAATCTGTGTGTACAGCATCAATTTCATGGTTAGTTTTCCTACACATTGCTATGTTCTATGGCTCATTAGAGCCATAGAACCTGGTTGCACCTGGTTGCATCAGAGTTCTTCAACCTCAATCTCTCTGACTTTGAGATTGGTAACTGTCTGAATTGTTTGTTTCATATTGTATTTTATTTTTTTATTTTTTTCAATTATCACAGAATTACCACTAGTTTTACTAGGACTTGTCTACGTTGCCTCTGTTTCAGTGTCTGATGTGTGTTGAGCATTACTTGGCAGTGGTTCATCCTGTAACCTTTCTGAAGTACAAACCTCTCAGATATAGAGTGATCTGCTGCACTGTGGTCTGGATAATCACTCTTGGATCCTGTTTGTGCAGCATGCTTAGTTCAGTTGCACCTGGTTGCATCAGAGTTCTTCAACCTCAATCTCTCTGACTTTGAGATTGGTAACTGTCTGAATTGTTTGTTTCATATTGTATTTTATTCTATTTTTTTTTTCAATCACAGAATTACCACTAGTTTTACTAGGACTTGTCTTCGTTGCCTCTGTTTCAGTGTCTGATGTGTGTTGAGCATTACCTGGCAGTGGTTCATCCTGTAACCTTTCTGAAGTACAAACCTCTCAGATATAGAGTGATCTGCTGCACTGTGGTCTGGATAATCACTCTTGGATCCTGTTTGTGCAGCATGCTTAGTTCAATCTCAAATATCCATTATGTATATACATGGTTTTTCTCACTGCAGTTCTTTCTCCTCTTCTTCATCCAGTTGTTTTGTCTTGTGGCTGTTCTCAGAGCTCTGAAGCAGTCAGGACCAGGAGAGAGAGGGAAAGAGAGAAAGGAGGAAAACCACATGAAGAGAAGAGCATCTCATTCTAATATCCTCTGTTAGCATGTTGATACATACTGGCTGGTTTTGTTTAGCCTGTTCTTTATCTGCATCAGGCTGGAAAACTTTCCTGCCTCTGTTCTACATAAAACCTGCTTGTGATAGAATTCAATAAATTCTGTACCATCTAAACACTAATTTATTTATCAGTTGATTAATAATTTGACACTCTATTTAGTTTTCTCCTTTAACTTTTATTTTTTTTTACATATTGATGAAAGTTATAACTTAAATTTTTTGGAATATGATTCATTGCTTCTTTCAACTGTTCCTGTATAAACAATTTACGTGTAACATTAAAAAATCTGTAATTGTATCATTTGTGTGGTATTTTTGCTACTTGTGGCTTTTGCAGTGTAAAGTGGCTCAGAACATGTTAGTGTGCCTGTTAAAAAACAGCTGATGACAGATTGTTTATCAGAACTGTTTATCAGAATGTTCATGATTGATATTCATCAACGACTGAGTGCCAACTTGCTTAAAATTTACATCCCAACATAACAAAGAGGAGCAGAGTATTTTTTCTCTTTCATTTTGACATGCATGGTCATAACATTTCCATATCTTGTGTTGAATGAGTGGCACCTGTGTTGACCAGTTTCAGAATAAATCGTGTTTGGAGAGACTAAACACTCACTTTTCCAGTGGTAACAGATGTAATTGGCCTCTAAGTTTTATTATTATTATTATTTTAGAGAGAGAGAGAGAGAGAGAGAGAGAGAGAGATCCTTCCCAAATATACCCAAAATATTTGTTTAGCATAAACCTTTTCATATCTGATGTTTTATGTGACATGTGGCGAATTAAGTCATGCACATACTGTATATTCTTGTGGCAGCAGTGAAGTCAGTCCACAAAACACAGCACAGAGATTTACATACATCAGGAGATACTGGACATTCACTCTTCAGGTGACTCATTTTTGATTCAGTTTCTTGTTGTTAACGTTAAAAATAGTATTAAGTTCAAAAAGACTGAGCTGTTTGTTTTATTGAGCAGAAGTAACAATTTAAATAAATTTGCTAATGGAAAATATGACACATAATTTGATTTTGCATCTGAATGTAGTCTATAACAGGAAATATTACTGAATTTATGAAACCATTTAATTATGATGTGCTCTGGCTATGTGATTGCAAATAGGACATTTTGTAGAATTACCAACTGGATTGTATAAACTGTATATAAAAATGTTTTACTTCAAATTATTAATGTTGTGTCTGAATTACCTCATTTACACCTCTGTAAATCACAGCTGCGGTATAAGTTTGTGAGCTATTGAGTTGAGAAGACAAACAAAGAGGAGATGAATAACTCTACAGTGAACTTCACTACACCTGAAACATCAAACTCCACAATTCAGTACATTGGGCTTATGGAGATTCTGAGCATTTGTGTGTATATTATCGCTTTCCTGTTTGGTATTCCTACACAGTCCTATGTTCTATGGCTCATCATCACAGGAACGGGAAGTGGAGTTGCACCAGAGTTTTTCATCCTCAATCTGTCTGTTTGTGACATTGGTACCTGTTTGAATTGTATGTTTACTGTTGTGTCAATTTGCTTGCCAAGTATCACAGTATTACCACTGTTTTTAGCAGGACTAGTCTTCACTGGGCGTCCTCTGTTTCAGTGTCTGATCTGTGTTGAGCGTTACCTGGCAGTGGTTCATCCTGTAACCTTTCTGAAGTACAAACCTCTCAGATATAGAGTGTTCTGCTGCGCTGCTGCATGGTCAATCACTCTTGGCTCCTGCTTTTTGTGCTTATATATCAGTCAAATAAACACACAGTTCTTATCAGTGCAATTCTTGCTGGCCCTCTCCATCCAGTTGTTTTGTCTTGTGGCTGTTCTCAGAGCTCTGAAGCAGTCAGGACCAGGAGAGAGAGGGAGAGAGAGAGAGGAGGAAAACCACATGAAGAGAAGAGCGTTTCTAATTATTCTAATAAACACTGTGGCCACAACTATCATATATGTCCCATTTGATATTGCGGGATTAGTTACCATTCTAACAAACCAACATATTGATGAAATTTGGTTCACTGGTTTGATTTGTTATGTTCTGGCTAATTTTGTTCAGCCTGTTCTTTATCTGCATCGTGCTGGGAAACTCTCCTGCCTTTGAGCCTTTTACATGGTGATATTTTAAGAAATATTGTATTGTAGGATTTTACTTACCACTGTCACAGAAAAGTGTATTGATGTATATGGGTCCCTGGTTTGGTTTGTTTCATGCTGGCTGGTGTTGTTCAGCCTGTTCTTTATCTGCACCGGGCTGGAAAACTCTCCTCTCTATAAGGCCTGCTTTTGTAATATATTATGAAAGAATGAATGGGAAAATAAATCACTTCTGTGTCCTCATAACTGATTTTCCTCCTCCTAAATGAAACTTTTGTTTGGGTTTTTATGTAATATAGCTCAGAACAAAATCACGCATCAGAGCCTTCATAAACTTCGCTATTCTTCTTTAATATGCAATACATTATCTCTTAAAATGTCAAACGCCTGTGCAAATTTACCTTTTGTGGCATATATGCTACTTCAAATGTGTGCAAATCTGTATTTTTGATTGTTGTATTCATTTGCATAGATTTATTCTGTTTATTTTGAGTGTGCTTAACAGATGTACAAGTGTTTGCTTCAAGTTTGTGGTTGCTTTTTCCAATAAAATCAGTGGCCCAGTGTCACTGTTTCCATATAATGAGGGCTACCACAGAGAATAATACATCAAACTTGACATCCTATCATAACCGATATATGTTTTGTTTTCTTTGTCATAATTTATTAATGCTCAGTTTAACTATTTGAATATCAGGTGCTGAATGAGTTGCACCTGCTGGCAGGTGTTGGATATATAAAGACTGAATCTTTACTAATTTTATCACATTAAAAAACATGGTTATTGAAGAAATGTTTGCAAAGTAATGTTTTATACATTTTCAAGTTAATATATTATGTATACAACAGGAGTTTTTTATTCAAATATTTAGTCAATCTTTTTGAAAGTTTTTTATACATATATCTGCATATCAAAAATTGTGTTTTTAAGTGATGAGTAGCAGATAAGGCTGTGAGCATTATTGTGAATGCTTTAAGTCAGTCTACAAAACAGTATAGATTTATATACATGCTGGACATTCAGTGGAATCAGGTAATAAACTTATTGTGTGTGTGTGTGTGTGTG
>NW_015656608.1:38671-45999 GCF_001515625.1 Sinocyclocheilus rhinocerous
TTTAGGGGTAGGGTTGGTGTAGGGCAATAGAATATACGGTCTGTACAGTATAAAAACGATTACGCCTATGGGATGTCCCCACTTTTCACAAAAACAAACCTGTGTGTGTGTGTGTGTAAATGTATTGTTTTCACCATCAGTAAGCTATTTTGTTTAACATTGGAATGAAATCTATCCAAATGAAATACAATAGAGCATTAGATTTCACATGAATTTAAATTTCACTGAATTTTACCTTATTTTAACGGTGTACTCACCTGAAACATCAAACTCCACAATTCAGTACATTGGGCTTATGGAGATTCTGAGCATTTGTGTGTATATTATCGCTTTCCTGTTTGGTATTCCTACACAGTCCTATGTTCTATGGCTCATCATCACAGGAACAGGAAGTGGAGTTGCATCAGAGTTTTTCATCCTCAATCTGTCTGTTTGTGACATTGGTACCTGTTTGAATTGTATGTTTACTGTTGTGTCAATTTGCTTGCCAAGTATCACAGTATTACCACTGTTTTTAGCAGGACTAGTCTTCACTGGTCGTCCTCTGTTTCAGTGTCTGATCTGTGTTGAGCGTTACCTGGCAGTGGTTCATCCTGTAACCTTTCTGAAGTACAAACCTCTCAGATATAGAGTGTTCTGCTGCGCTGCTGCATGGTCAATCACTCTTGGCTCCTGCTTTTTGTGCTTATATATCAGTCAAATAAACACACAGTTCTTATCAGTGCAATTCTTGCTGGCCCTCTCCATCCAGTTGTTTTGTCTTGTGGCTGTTCTCAGAGCTCTGAAGCAGTCAGGACCAGGAGAGAGAGGGAGAGAGAGAGAGGAGGAAAACCACATGAAGAGAAGAGCGTTTCTAATTATTCTAATAAACACTGTGGCCACAACTATCATATATGTCCCATTTGATATTGCGGGATTAGTTACCATTCTAACAAACCAACATATTGATGAAATTTGGTTCACTGGTTTGATTTGTTATGTTCTGGCTAATTTTGTTCAGCCTGTTCTTTATCTGCATCGTGCTGGGAAACTCTCCTGCCTTTGAGCCTTTTACATGGTGATATTTTAAGAAATATTGTATTGTAGGATTTTACTTACCACTGTCACAGAAAAGTGTATTGATGTATATGGGTCCCTGGTTTGGTTTGTTTCATGCTGGCTGGTGTTGTTCAGCCTGTTCTTTATCTGCACCGGGCTGGAAAACTCTCCTCTCTATAAGGCCTGCTTTTGTAATATATTATGAAAGAATGAATGGGAAAATAAATCACTTCTGTGTCCTCATAACTGATTTTCCTCCTCCTAAATGAAACTTTTGTTTGGGTTTTTATGTAATATAGCTCAGAACAAAATCACGCATCAGAGCCTTCATAAACTTCGCTATTCTTCTTTAATATGCAATACATTATCTCTTAAAATGTCAAACGCCTGTGCAAATTTACCTTTTGTGGCATATATGCTACTTCAAATGTGTGCAAATCTGTATTTTTGATTGTTGTATTCATTTGCATAGATTTATTCTGTTTATTTTGAGTGTGCTTAACAGATGTACAAGTGTTTGCTTCAAGTTTGTGGTTGCTTTTTCCAATAAAATCAGTGGCCCAGTGTCACTGTTTCCATATAATGAGGGCTACCACAGAGAATAATACATCAAACTTGACATCCTATCATAACCGATATATGTTTTGTTTTCTTTGTCATAATTTATTAATGCTCAGTTTAACTATTTGAATATCAGGTGCTGAATGAGTTGCACCTGCTGGCAGGTGTTGGATATATAAAGACTGAATCTTTACTAATTTTATCACATTAAAAAACATGGTTATTTAAGAAATGTTTGCAAAGTAATGTTTTATACATGTTCAAGTTAATATATTATGTATACAACAGGAGTTTTTTATTCAAATATTTAGTCAATCTTTTTGAAAGTTTTTTATACATATATCTGCATATCAAAAATTGTGTTTTTAAGTGATGAGTAGCAGATAAGGCTGTGAGCATTATTGTGAATGCTTTAAGTCCGTCTACAAAACAGTAGAGATTTATATACATCCTGGACATTCACTGGAATCAGGTAATAAACTCATTTTGTGTGTGTGTGTGTGTGTGTAAATGTACTGTTTTTACCATCAGTAAGCTATTTTGTTTCATTTAACATTGGAATGAAATCTATCCAAAGGAAATACAATAGAGCATTAGATTTCACATGAATTTAAATTTCACTGAATTTTACCTTATTTTAACGGTGTACTCACCTGAAACATCAAACTCCACAATCCAGTCCATTGGCCTTGTGGACAGTCTGAAACTGTGTGTGTTCAGCATCAATCTGTTGTTTGGTATTCCTACACACTCCTTTGTTCTATGGCTCATCGTTACAGGAAGTGGAGTTGCATCAGAGTTCTTCAACCTCAGTCTTTCTGTTTGTGAGATTGGTAACTCTTTGAATTGTATGTTTTATATTGTGTCAATTTGCTTGCCAAGTATCACAGTATTACCACTGTTTTTACTAGGACTAGTCTTCACTGGTCGTGCTCTGTTTCAGTGTCTGATGTGTGTTGAGCGTTACCTGGCAGTGCTTCATCCTGTAACCTTTCTGAAGTTCAAACCTCTCAGATATAGAGTGATCTGCTGCACTGTGGCCTGGATAATCACTCTTTGGTCCTGTTTATTTTGCTTATGTATTAGTCAAACACCATCAGTCTTATCGGTGCAGTTCTTGCTGGCCCTCTCCATCCAGTTGTTTTGTCTTGTGGCTGTTCTCAGAGCTCTGAAGCAGTCAGGACCAGGAGAGAGAGGGAGAGAGAGAGAGGAGGAAAACCACATGAAGAGAAGAGCGTTTCTAATTATTCTAATAAACACTGTGGCCACGACTATCATATATTTCCCGTTTGCTATTGCGGGATTAGTTACCATTCTAACAAACCAACATATTGATGAAATTTGGTTCACTGGTTTGATTTGTTATGTTCTGGCTAATTTTGTTCAGCCTGTTCTTTATCTGCATCGTGCTGGGAAACTCTCCTGCCTTTGAGCCTTTTACAAGGTGATATTTTAAGAAATATTGTATTGTAGGTTGATTTTTTTTACCACTGTCACAGAAAAGTGTATTGATGTATATGGGTCCCTGGTTTGGTTTGTTTCATGCTAGCTGGTGTTGTTCAGCCTGTTCTTTATTTGCACCGGGCTGGAAAACTCTCCTCTCTATAAGGCCGGCTTTTGTAATATATTATGAAAGAATGAATGGGAAAATAAATCACTTCTGTGTCCTCAGAGCTGATTTTCCTCTTCCTAAATGAAACTTTTGTTCATAAACTTCACTATTCTTTTTTAATATGCAGTACATTATCTCTTAAAATGCCAAACGCCTGTGCAAATCGACCTTTTGTGACATATATGCTACTTCAAATGTGTGCTACATTTGTGCACCTTCGCAATTTCGGCACTCTCTGTCATTGACTGTTTATTTAGAGAGATAAATCTGTATTTTTGATTGTTGCATTCATTTGCATAGATTTATTCTGTTTATTTTGAGTGTGCTTAACAGCTTAAAGGCTGAATCTTTACTAATTTTATCACATTAAAAAACATGGTTATTGAAGAAATGTTTGCAAAGTAATGTTTTATACATTTTCAAGTTAATATATTATGTATACAACAGGAGTTTTTTATTCAAATATTTAGTCAATCTTTTTGAAAGATTTTTGTACATATATTTGCATATCAAAAATTGTGTTTTTAAGTGATGAGTAGCAGATAAGGCTGTGAGCATTATTGTGAATGCTTTAAGTCAGTCTACAAAACAGTATAGATTTATATACATGCTGGACATTCAGTGGAATCAGGTAATAAACTTATTGTGTGTGTGTGTGTGTGTGCGCGCGTTTTTGTGACAAATGAGGACATACATTTGTATAATGACAAAGGTATGACATAGGTATTACAAGGAGAAGGTGACTTTTCAGGACATTACCCCATGTCCCCACTTTTCAAAATGCTTATAAATCACACAGAATGGAGTGTATTGAAAATCTGAAATAGCACAAAGTTTCCTGTAAGGGGTAGGTTTAGGGGTAGGGTTGGTGTAGGGCAATAGAATATACGGTCTGTACAGTATAAAAACCATTACGCCTATGGGATGTCCCCACTTTTCACAAAAACAAACCTGTGTGTGTGTGTGTGTGTGTAAATGTTTGTTTTCACCATCAGTAAGCTATTTTGTTTAACATTGGAATGAAATCTATCCAAATGAAATACACGAAAAATTTCACATGAATTTAAATTTCACTGAATTTTACCTTATTTTAACGGTGTACTCCGGATTTATTTGAAAACTTTGTAGATTGTTTATGGATTTTCTACTTGTGTTCTGTTGATTCAGTCCACATTACCTCATTCATTTACACTTCTCTCTTCCCATAATTAGTTTCACTTTTATATGTTTTTTTTTTTTGAGCTGCTGAACTGAGAAGACAAACACAGAGGAGATGAATAACTCTACAGTGAACTTCACCTCACCTGAAACATCTACAAAGTACACAATTCAGTCCATTGGACTACTGGAAACTCTGGAAATCTGTACGTACAGCATCAATTTCATGGTTGGTTTTCCTACACACTGCTATGTTATATGGCTCATCATCACAGGAACAGGAAATGGAGTTGCATCAGAGTTCTTCATCCTCAATCTCTCTGTTTGTGAGACTGGTATCTGTCTGAATTGTTTGTTTTATATTGCTAATTTTTGTATTTCAAGTATCACCATATTACCACTATTTTTACTAGGACTAGTCTTTGCTGGACGTCCTCTGTTTCAGTGGCTGATGTGTGTTGAGCGTTACCTGGCAGTGGTTCATCCTGTAACCTTTCTGAAGTACAAACCTCTCAGATATAGAGTGATCTGCTGCACTGTGGTCTGGATAATCACTCTTGGATCCTGTTTGTGCAGCACGTTTAGTTCAATCTCAAATATCTTTTATGTATATACATGGTCTTTCTCACTGCAGTTCCTTCTTCTCCTCTCCATTCAGTTGTTTTGCCTTGTGGCTGTTCTCAGAGCTCTGAAGCAGTCAGGACCAGGGGAGAGAATGAGAGAGAGACAGGAGGAAAACCCAGTGAAGAGAAGAGCATTTTATCTCATTCTAATAACTTCTGTTAGCATGTTTATCATGCATGTTTCATATATAATCACAGGATTCTTTAGCATTCTAAATCACAATATTCAAGCACTTTGGTTAATTTCTTTGGTTTGTTATGTGCTGGCTGGTTTTGTTCAGCCTGTTCTTTATCTGCATCGATCTGGAAAACTCTCCTGCCTCTGTTTTCCATAAAACTTCCTATTGTAATAGCTTACTAAATTCTGTACCTTCTGTACCTGTAAAAACTAATTTAATTATCAATTGATTAATAACACTACATGTAGTTTTCTATTTCAATTTAGTTTACATATTGTTAACATATTATAACATGGAAAATGTGTGAATGTGTGAAAATGTGTGTGTGTGTGTATTATTATTATTATTATTATTATTAATTTGTTTTTTATTACGTGTGTTTAACAGATATTGTTTATCAGATTTTTCATAGTTGATATTCATCAATTCATCAAAGTTCCACCTTGCATAAAATTTGACATCCCATCATAACAAAGATGTGTAGAGTATTCTTCACATTCATTTTGACGTGCTTGGTCATAAAATTTCCATATCATGTGTTGAATGAGTGGCACCTGTGTTGACCAGTTTCAGAATAAAAAATTTTGGAGAGACTGAACATTCTCTTTTCCAGTGGTAGCTTCTGCTTCAAAGACATAATTGGCCATGGATTTTTAACCCTTTAAATTTCACACAAAAATTTTCATATCTGGTGTGTTATGTCACGTGTGGCAAATTAAGTCATGCACATACTGTATATACTTGTGGCAGCAGTGAATTCAGTCTACAAAACAGCACAGAGATTTATATACATCCAGAGAGACTGGACATTCACTCTTCAGGTGATTAACTCCTTTTAAATTAAATTTATTGTTAAAGTAAAAAAAAAAGTATTAAGTTAAAAAGACTGGGCTTTTTTTGTTTTATTGAACAGAGGTAACAATTTAATAAATTTGCTCATGGAAAAATATGATACTACATTTGATTATGCATATGAATGTAGGCTACAAAAGGAAATATTACTGAATTTATGAAGCCGTATTTTGAAGTCATTTTATAATGATGTGCTCTGGCTATTTGATTGCAAATAGGACATTTTTGTAGAATTACCGAATGGATTGTATAAACTGTATGTATTAAAATGTATTCATTCGAATTATTAATGTTGAGTTAATTGACTTAGTCTGAATTACCTCATGTACACTTCTGTAAATCCCAGCTGCGGAATACTTGTGAGAGCTGTTGAGCTTAGAAGACAAACACAGAAGAGATGAATAACTCTACAGTGAACTTCACCACACCTGAAACATCAAACTCCACAATTCAGTCCATTGTCCTTGTGGACAGTCTGAAACTTTGTGTGTTCAGCATCAATCTGTTTTTTGGTATTCCTACACACTCCTATGTTCTATGGCTCATCGTTACAGGAACAGGAAGTGGAGTTGCATCAGAGTTCTTCAACCTCAATCTTTCTGTTTGTGAGATTGGTAACTCTTTGAATTGTATGTTTTATATTGTGTCAATTTGCTTGCCAAGTATCACAGTATTACCACTGTTTTTCTGTGACCACGACTATCATATATGTCCCATTTTCTATCGCAGGATTAGTTACCATTCTAACAAACCAGAGTATTTATGCAGTTTGGATCACTGGTTTGATTTGTTATGTTCTGGCTGGTTTTGTTCATCCTGTTCTTTATCTGCATCGTTCTGGGAAACTCTCCTGCCTTCGAGCCTTTTACAAGGTGATATTTTAATAAATTGATAATTAATATATAATTATTTTGTATTTCAATTTCTGTGTAAATACAGCAGTCTGTGTAAACATACCTCTTAGTAATAAAAGTGTAAAATGGGCTCTGTTATTGCCAAATCAATCCGAACAGCTGAGTCCTTAACCATCTTCAAGAAACGACTAAAAACACATCTGTTCCACCTTTATTTGACCCTCTAACTCTAACACTTTCTATTCTATTTTAATTCTACTTTATCTATATTTATCTTCTTTTTTAATTTTTTTTTTATTTTTATAAAAAAAAAAACCCAACAAAAAACAAACAAACACTAGCTTTCTATTTTTTCTATTCTATCTACTTGTTTTTCTTTGTTTGTGTGTGTGTGTGTGTATGTGTGTGTGTGTATAATATATATATATATATATATATACACCTTGCTATG
>NW_015656608.1:46047-50555 GCF_001515625.1 Sinocyclocheilus rhinocerous
GTACTGCGTTAGGCTAACCGAGACTTGTCATTTGCACTTATATATTGTTGCTCTTTTGTTAGTTTTGACTGCTTTTATTGTCCTCATTTGTAAGTCGCTTTGGATAAAAGCGTCTGCTAAATGACTAAATGTAAATGTTATTTACTCCGGTCCCTCATTCAATTTACATTAGGCCTGTTTGTTTGATTTTGTTTTGTTTTATTTTCTGTGTTCATCATTCTCATATGTTTGCATGGCTATTCACAGAATCTAAAATGCATTGTAGCCTAATGTAGGCTACAAACGTGTACAAATCATTTGAGCATGTTATTAGGAAATATTACACTGATTTACTTGTAAATAATCATATATATTAAAGAGCAGGTCATATGTTATTTTAACGTGTCCTAATATTGTGTCGGAGTCCCCTACAACAGGTTTAAATGCATCTAAGGTCAGAAAACATTGTAATTTTCTCAGAATTCAAAAACCCATATGACCTGCTCTTTAATTAAATGTGCCACCATATTTTATTCTGCTCTGATGATTTCTGTGCTGTATTCAAAGTCTCGAAAATATTCCATCCCTTTAAAATGGTAAATTGACTGAAAATTGTGTCATCACTTGTTCAGCATTAATAATTACATGTTTATTTTGTTAGCTGTGTGGCAACTGTGGCTTAACATGGCAAATATTAGACCAACGCATTTAAAAATTGCCACCTCAAGCGTTATGAACATATGTATCTATACATATCTATAATGACAGTTTAATGTCTTTGATGTCAGATGTCATTGGCTTTGGTGTGTTTTGTGACCGAGTAATATAACATTTTGATACAGTTATAACCGAAACAGCTCAGAATGACAATTAAACCCTTATTATTATCATTAATTTACAACAAGATGCTTACAAGCGACGCCTTGATATCCTAATTACCTGAAGACGTAAACAGCGAAAGAACCCCTCTTTCTGTTCTTAATGGAAATGGAAATAAGCCGAAGCCTGGTGTTTAATGAGTGGCACCTGCTCTAGCCTGGAAAGGTTGTTTAGAAAGACTGGATATTCACTGTTCAAGTGATATTCAATTGATAGAAGAAAAGTGTTTGTGCGTGATTGTTGTTTTTAACTCCTTTTCATTTTACTTTAAATATTTGCATTTATGGTGTTTTATGTGACATGTTACAGATGTCATGCACATATATATTTTCTGTGACAGCTGTGAAGTCAGTATACAAATCACGGCACAGAGATATACATCTAGAGAGACTCAACATTCACTCTTCAGGTGACAATTTTTAATAATTCGTAATATTTTCTTGTTTTTTACTTAACAGTAAAACAAAAATATTGTCATAGCGTTTATCTGATGTTTTGGGTCAAATTCAGTGTTATTATGTAAAATAAAATTGAACTATTTTTGTTTCACTAAAAGGAAGTAACAGGTTAATTGAAATAAATTCAACAGAAACACACACACACACACACACACACACACAAATGATATTTGTGGATTATTTGGATATGGATGTAAACTTATGCAATGTAAAAACAAAATATATATATATAAAACATTTGAAGCAATTTAATAATTGTGTGGTTTGGTTATTTGGATTTAATGCTGTATTTTTATGTATTTATTTATTTAAATGTTACATATTGGACTCGATTTACTTAGTCTGAATGGGCTAGTTTATTTACACTTCTCTTTTTCCATAGATTTGACATTCCATTTTCCATTTCCATTTGACACTTTCAATATGTTTATAAGCTGCTGAACTGAGAAGACAAACACAGAAGAGATGAATAACTCTACAGTGAACTTCACCTCACCTGAAACATCTACAAACTACACAACTCAATTCATTGGGCTAATGGACCATGTGGAAATCGGTGTGTACAGCATCAGTTTTCTGTTTGGTTTTCCTACACACTCCTATGTTATATGGCTCATCGTAACAGAATCAGGAGTTGCATCAGAGTTCTTCAACCTCAATTTGTCTGTTTGTGCGTTTATTAGTTGTCTGAATAGTTTGGTCTCTATACTATCAATTTGCTTTCAAAATCTTGCAATAATACCATTTGTTTTACAAGGACTTGTCTTCACTGGTTGTTCGCTGTTTCAGTGTCTGATCAGTGTTGAGCGTTACCTGGCAGTGGTTCATCCTGTAACCTTTCTGAAGTACAAACCTCTCAGATATAGAGTGATCTGCTCCACTGTGGCCTGGATAATCACTCTTGGCTCCTGTTTGTGCTGCCTATTCATTATAGTATCACTAAATGTACATGCATATACATGGTTCTTCTCGCAGCAGTTCCTTCTCTTCCTCTCCATCCAGTTGTTCTGCTGTTTGGCTGTTCTCAGAGCTCTGAAGCAGTCAGGACCAGGAGAGAGAGGGACCTCTCTCTCTCTCCCTCTCTCTCCTGGTCCTGACTGCTTCAGAGCTCTGAGAACAGCCACAAGACAAAACAACTGGATGGAGAGGGCAAGCAGGAACTGCAGCGAGAAGAATTGTGAATGTAGTTGACTGTTGTTCTTGAAATCAATAAATAAGCAAAAGAAACAGGAGCCAAGAATAATAATCCAGGCCACAGAGCAGCAGAACACTCTATATCTGAGAGGTTTGTACTTCAGAAAGGTTACAGGATGAAGCACTGCCAGGTAACGCTCAACACACATCAGACACTGGAACAGAGGACGACCAGTGAAGACTAGTCCTAGTAAAAACAGTGGTAAATTTGAGATACTTGGAAAGCAAACTGACACAAAATAAAACAAACAATTCAGACAGGTTCCAGTCTCACAAACAGAGAGATTGAGGTTGAAGAATTCAAATGCAAATCCACTTCCCGTTCCTGTGATGATGTGCCATAGAACAGAGAAGTGTGTAGGAAGACCACACAGAAAATTAATGCTGAACAAACAAATTCTCAGACTTTCTAATAACCAGACAGAATGAGTTGTAGAGTCTGTAGATGTTTCAGGTCTGTTCACTGTAGAGTTATTCATCTCCTCTGTGTTTGTCTTCAGCAGCTCACAATATTTGGTCTACGGCAACTGTGATTTAGGCCTAATGGAAAAGAGATGTAAATGAACCAAGGAATTCAAGTTGAGTCCCCATTTTCATGCAAATATAAAATGATTTAAAATATGGTTTTAGAAATTTGGTAATATTTTCTTTCATACAATCATATGTAAAATTTTATTTTGTGTCATATTTCCAGGGGCGTTGCTAGACCCGTTTTACTCGAAGCCCAGTGGAAAACAGCTGTGCACCAGTAAAATATTACTGATAAATCCTTATGTGTCAATGAGACTGACGAATACCGATTTGAGATGAATGTCTGATTATATTGCAGGAATCAAGTTGTGTGTTTTCTATTAGCTGTTTAGAATCAGAACGAGCGATGCAGAATTCGCTAATGAATCACTTTTGATATAATCAGTCTAAAATGGTTTGCGATTCAGTTTGATTAATTTGGACAGTTCATTCACGCACAGAATTGATGGCAGCAGTTTCTCACACACGGAACAGAAAACAGAAAGGTTGTTTTTTGGATGAGGTGGATATTTACCTACAATCCACTAGGCGTGCAGCTTGTGAAGGACTCTTGCTGCAGGCTAACACAATTTATAGCCTATCTATATATAGATCTACTGTAAAACAGTAGCCTATTTATAAAGAGTATCAACATATGAATTATATCTGCTCATAAACCAAAAATAGAGCTCAGTCTCTTTTATCTCAGTATCTAAACAATTACACTTGACAGATAAACACAGTTACACTGTTGGTAATTATTTATGTTAAAAAACATCAACATAAATTGAATTAAAAAGTTTAGTGTGTCACCTGAAGATTGAATGTCCAGTCTCTCAGTATGGATAAATCCCTGACTTTTCTGCTGTCACAAGGATATATGTGTTCGACTTCATCTGCAACACGTCACATATAACACCAGATATAAAAACAGGTAAAAACTGAGGTTAAGATATTTTCTGACAGGAGATAGATCAAGTAAAGTGACAGATATGGAAAACATTCCTTAAAAAAAGCTTTATTTTCAATATTAATAATAATTGCAAAACATTTCAATATTGCATTCAATATTGTCAAATCAATTTTGATTACCACCTTTGAAGACTGGCATTTCTGAGATGAAGAACATGGAGTTGTATTATATGATAAAATCATGCCATGGCTTTATTTAGCAGTTTAGTTACTGTATGTACTGTATATAATTGATATAATTATCAGACTGATTCATTGGACAATTTTTACACTTAACTGACCTTAAGTTTAATACTGAGACTGACACGAAAACAAATAATTGTGTTATTATTTACAAGTAAAAAATACAATAGTTATTTAAATCTTTGAAAAATAAATCATCACTGGAACAGTGAATGATCAGTCTTGCCAAAAAAAAACAGGTGCCACTCATTTAAAACATGATATGCAAATTTTAAAGGGGTGGTTCACTGGGTTTTTTCTAGGCTTGATTGTATTTATGGGGTGCAGTCTAAC
>NW_015656608.1:50753-54002 GCF_001515625.1 Sinocyclocheilus rhinocerous
GATTCATATATGAATAGATTTTTATGTGCACCTCTAGTTTTCTCTTCCTCTTTTCTAAAGCAGCACTGCATGGCCTCGCCCCCTTTGCGGCTTTTTCTCGAGGGCGGGGTTTATCTGGGTTTGTGATGTCACGAACCCGGGAAGTAACTTGTTGTAGTCCCTACCAGCCGTTTTTGTAGGCATTAAACTGCCAGAATTTTAAAAGACGATATCTCCGTTTGCATTGAACTTTCAGCTTTGTAACTTTGCAGATATTGTTTATGCTCAAACAGCAACATTAGACACTAAATAACGTTAAAAAAGTGAAATCGCAATGAACCACCCCTTTAAGATCAAGCATTTCAAATGAGAAAGAAAAGGTGCTCTATACATCTGTGATATGATGTAATGTCAGATTTAATGAATGGCACCTATTCTGGCCAGTATGTTTCTTTAAAGATCGGAAAGACTTGATATTCACTGTTCTGGTAATAATTTCTTAAATCTTTAAATATCTGACAGACTGCCTTTACCTTAGAAACTTTATCAGTGTGCATAACACAATGGTGGTTATCAAAATGTACATTTTCTGCATTACTGTAATTGACCTTTCTTTTCTATTGTAAATGTTTACATGTTATTTGTTTGTGACATGTAGCAGATGATGTCATTCATGTTTATTCTTGTGACAGCTGTGAAGTCAGTCTACAAAACACAGCACAGAGATTTAAATACAGTACATCCAAAGAGACTGGACATTCACTCTTCAGGTGAAAAACTCCTCTTTAAAATTCTATATGAACTTAGAATTGTACTATATTTAAAATACTATACAATATTGAATAAGTGTACTATATTTATTTTATTTTAGTATTGTTAATGTAATTAAAATATTAAATGCTCAGATTATTTGAACAGGATCAATCTTTAAAATTCCTGAAATGTTATTTTGTTGTCTTGCATAATTTTTTTGTTTGATTATTTGATTATTCTGTGTGAACCTGAGTTGGTATCACTTTTTTATGTTGCATTCATTATTTTCAAATATATATATATATAAACGAATTGTTTCAATTTTTTTTAATGGTTCAAATTTGGTCAAATTGGAAAATTAGTAAAGGACACTTTACATTTTTTTTAATCTAACAAAATGTTAATTACTGAATTGTGAATTACTAAACATTCAATCATTTTGTCCCTGCATAGATCACAATATTACAGTATTATTTATGCTTTATGACCCTTGGTGCTTAGAAGACAACTAGGGAGAAGATGAGTTACTCTACAATAAACTTCACCACACCTGAAACATCTACAAACTCCACAACTCATTCCATTGGAATACTGGACAGTCTAGACATTTGTGTGTACAGTATTAATTTCCTTTTTGCTTTTCCTACACACTCCTATGTTATATGGCTCATCATCACAGGAACAGGAAATGGAGTTGCATCAGACTTCTTTAACCTCAATTTGTCCGTTTGTGAGATTGGTCTCTGCCTAAATTCTTTGTTCACTGTACTTGATTTAACCTGGTTTTTAAATTTTACACTATTAACATGGTTTTTATTAGGGCTAGGCAACACAGGCCGTCCAGTGTTTCAGTGTCTGATCTGTGTTGAGCGTTACCTGGCAGTGGTTCATCCTGTAACCTTTCTGAAGTTCAAACCTCTCAGATATAGAGTGATCTGCTCCACTGTGGCCTGGACAATCACTCTTGGATCCTGTTTGTTCAGCATGTTTATTTTAGTATCTTTCAACTTTTATATTTATGTATGCATACATTCGATTCAGTTCTTACTCTTTGTCTCCATTCAGTCATTCTGCTGTTTGGCTGTTCTCAGAGCTCTGAAGCAGTCAGGACCAGGAGAGAGAGGGAGAGAAAGAAATGAGAAAAACCCAATAAAGAGAAGAGCTTTTTATATGATTCTACTAACTACTGTCAGCATGACCATCACATATTGGCCATTTACTATCACTGGATTCTTTTTTATTCTGACAAAACAGAATATGGAGCAACCCTTTTCTGCTTGTTTTATTTGTTTTGTTCTGGCGGGTTTTCTTCAGCCTGTTCTTTATCTGCACCGGACTGCAAAATTCTCCTACCTGTGCTCCCCATAAATCCCGCTATTGTGATTTTTCATTTATTCTTTTTTTTTTCTGATACATTTTTTATTTTATTTATGGATGGAAAATGCAAATTACTGTTGTTTGCCAATAAAACATTTTATCAGTGACCAAGTGCCACCCTTTCCATATTAAGAATTACCACAAAGATAAACTTGTCATTCTATTATAGTAACACAATATATTATTTAAAAAAAACTAAAAAATACATCAAGTGTTCAGTGAGTGGCATCTGGGCTAGACAGTTTCATATTTATAACGATTTTCACTAGTCAAGTTACAGTATGGATTGAAGATCTACTGTATAAAATAACATTAAATTAGTCTAAAAATGCCACACAATACAAATGTAAATTAGAGGATGTCAGTTAAGTCAGATGCAAATAAAATAAATAACATAAAATAAAATAAGATGTAGAGTAGCTGTCACGTTTATGTTCTGTTCTGGTTTAGATTTTCCTGTTTCTGTTCTACCTTCTTTGACCTAGTTTCCCTAAAGGCGGGCGTACACGGTGCGATTCTGAAGGTCGGAACGTCGTGAGCTCTGGCACGTCACGATTGAGTTTATCCGAAAATCGTACGGAGGCAGTCACACACGACACGAATTTACTACGATTTTACAAACTCTGACCATTAATGTAGATTTAATGGTACACGTGAGTTGATACTATTTTGCCCTCCTGTTCTGTGTGTTAAAGTGGAATTAAAATCTATTTTGGTTACTCCTTCGGCGTGCGTTATCTACAACCACGTACTATGACAGTAGCATTATGCTGTACAGCGAACACTTCACAAACCTCACATTTCCACCACAGAAATCTGAAGTCTCAACCAATTTTATCTGTGTGCATCATAAAGATGAAAATGTACTATTTAACTGATTAGAATAAAGTTTTTTTTTTTCCTTCAAATTAACATTTTCAAATCAAGGTAAACTATGAATACTAATAAAATCGATCTGAAATAGTTGTAAGTGGTTGCTAGTTTGTTGTTTGTTCACCAATGACGTAGCGTGTTTTGTGCGACGTGTAGGAGATGAAATCATATATTCTTGTCTTCAGAACAGAGCATATAGATTTATAAAAAAACATTTTGTCAATATATTTATTGACAAACTAAACATTTACGTAGCAGGTGTTTTTT
>NW_015656608.1:54215-55894 GCF_001515625.1 Sinocyclocheilus rhinocerous
ACATTTACGTAGCAGGTGTTTTTTTTTTTTTTTACTCTGGATTTACATATATTGTTTTTTTGCAGATTATGCTTTGGCCTGTCGAAACTAGACAATCCATTACATACATTTTTAAAGCCTCAATACTGAAGTTGAGAGTTTGATAAAGAGCTGATAAATCTGCAAGTCATATAGGTGGCTGCCTATGATTCTAGCATGCTGGAAATACACGAGGATTTGAGATGCACTCTTATCCTATGCATTCATAAATCTATACAATCTTTGAAAGCTATGAAAAATTATATTATGCATGTTTAGTATGCTTAGTGCTTTGTCTGAAAAATAAACCAGTCGTCACGTTTGGCATGGTTATATGTATCATTAATTGTATGACCATTTTTGCACCAGTAAGGCCCTTTTTTACGATCTCACATCAGGTCCCACAAATCCTCCGACCCTGTTTCTTGCTGAACAATTACAATATCAAGTCAAGATAACTGAGCCTGAAGAAATGTAAACATAATGCCATAATGTGGTCAAACTTCTTTCCTTGAAGTGATTCTCAAAATGTCTAGCATTGCTTGCAAGTATTGTAATTATTTCTATATCAGTGTACAAACAAATAACATTATCTGTCATTTTGAACCACCTTTTACTTTTATTATTTGCATATGATGTTTATATGGCATGTAGTATATTTGGAGTAATACAAATGTATTCTTGTGGCAGCTGTGAAGTGAGTCTACAAACCACAGCACAGAGATTTATACACATCCAGAGAGACTGGACATTCACTCTTTAGGTGATTATATTTACTGATATACTATATATACTTGCTTTTTAAATTCTCTTGTTTTATCTTCTAGTATTTTTACTCTTTTAGAAATAAGATTACATCATAACAATCATGCTGTTGTCGACATTGAAGATAAGGGTCAGAAATGTAAATGTGCCTTTGTGAACCGAGACTTACATTTGTTTGCTTTCAATATTTGCATACTTGGTGATTTATGTGACATGTAGCAGATGAATTCATGCACATACATTCTTGATGTAAAATCAGTCTACAAAACTCAGCACAGACTGGACACTCACCCTTCAGGTGACAAACTGTTATAAATATGAGATCTAGATTGCTATTATAATTAAGATAGCAGATTTGAAAGAATTTAATACTTACAGTAAGTGTCCTGGCTATTTGAACTGTATTTGATTTTTTTCACACAGTCTGAATTATGTGACATTTGTTTATTTTGAAATATTAAAATAAATAATGGGTTCCTTTTCTGAGAATATAATTCATGTTATGCTTATTTGTTTTTCTCTCGCTTGACGACAGACAATTTTTATAAAAATTAGATTTTATGTAAGTGATTTGTGTACACAAACTAGGCAATAAGTCAGAAAGCAAATATTATATAAATACACTGTGCTCGTGTAAAGTACTTCACAACAAAACATTTAAACTACATGCAAAGTTTGGTTGAATGTACACTACGGGTCAAAAGTTTGGGATCAGAACGATTTTGTATGTTTTTTACAGGAGTTTCATGTGCTCATCAAGGCTGCATTTATTTGATCAAAAATACAGGAAAAATTTAATATTGTGAAATATTATAACATGTTTCTATTTTAATATACATTAAAATCTAATTTATTCCTGTGATGCAAAGCTGTATTTTCAGCATCATTACTCCAGT
>NW_015656608.1:55924-56413 GCF_001515625.1 Sinocyclocheilus rhinocerous
GTGATGCAAAGCTGTATTTTCAGCATCATTACGCCAGTCTTCAGTGTCACATGATTTTTCAGAAATCATTCTAATATGCTGATTTATTATCAGTGTTGAAATTGTTGTGCTGCTTAATATTTTTTTGGAACCTGTGATACTTTTTTTCAGGATTCTTTGATGGAAAAAAAGTTAAAAAGAAAATAATTTATTTAAAATAGAAATATTTTCTAACAATATACACTACAGTTCAAAAGTCTGGGGTCAATAAATTTTTATTATTTCTTTTTTTGAAAGAAATCAAAACTTTTATTCAGCAAGGACGTGTTAAATTGATAAGAAGTGATAGCAAAGATTTATATTCTTCGAAAAGATTGATATTTTGAATAAATGCTGTTCTTTTAAACTTTTTATTCATCAAAGAATCCTCAAAAAATTATTGCAGTTTCCCAAAAAAATTACAGTGGCAGCACAACTCTTGCCAACATTGATAATTCTAATAATAAATCA
>NW_015656608.1:59167-97645 GCF_001515625.1 Sinocyclocheilus rhinocerous
CCAAAAAATATTTGGCAGCACAACTGTTGATAATTCTAATAATAAATCAGCATATTAGAATGATTTCTGAAGGATCATGTGACACTTTATACTGGAGTAATGACTGATGGAAATTCAGCTTTGCATCACAGAAATAAATTATATTTGAAAGGATATTAAAATAGAAACCATTATTTTATATTGTAATAACATTACGCAAGATTACTGTTTTTTTCTGTATTTTTGATCAAATAAATGCAGCCTTGATGAGCATAAGAGACTTCTTTAAAAAAAACATTACCAGTCTTACTGATCCCAAATTTTGAGTGGTAGTGTGTGTTCAATGAATGTTGAGATTTCTGTGCCAAAGTTATTTTTTTTCCTCCATAGGATGAGTAACTCTACAGTGAATGTCACCACATCTGGAGCATCTTCAAACTCCACAACTCTTTACTTTGGGCTAATGGACATTCTGGACATTTTCAATCTGTTGTTTGCTCTTCCTACACACTCCTATATTATATGGCTCATTGTCAAAGGAACAGGAAGTGGAGTTGTTCACCCTCAATCTCTCTGTTTGTGAGATTGTTTACAGTCTGAGTGCTGTGTTCAGCATTCATGTTTGTTGTGTTTGGGATCCAAGTCTCAAGACATTAACACATTTTTTAATAGGACTAGTCATCACTGGTCATCCTCTGTTTCAGTGTCTGATGTGTGTTGAGCGTTACCTGGCAGTGGTTCATCCTGTAACCTTTCTGAAGTTCAAACCTCTCAGATATAGAGTGATCTGCTGCACTGTGGCCTGGATACTTATCATTGGCTCCAGTTTAGGCTGCATGTTTACTTTAGGCTTTTTTGATATTTATACATGGTTCTTCTTGCTCTAGTTTCTCCTCTTCCTCTTCATTCAGTTGTTTTGTCTTGTGGCTGTTCTCAGAGCTCTGAAGCAGTCAGGACCAGGAGAGAGAAAGAAAGAAAGAGGAGGAAAACCAC
Source organism: Sinocyclocheilus rhinocerous (assembly GCF_001515625.1). Lineage (NCBI taxonomy): Eukaryota > Metazoa > Chordata > Actinopteri > Cypriniformes > Cyprinidae > Sinocyclocheilus > Sinocyclocheilus rhinocerous. The sequence continues at coordinate 60,140 of NW_015656608.1, forward strand.
ATGAAGAGAAGAGCATTTCATATAATTCTAAGAACTACTGTGATCATGATTATCATATATGTGCCATTTATTATCTCAGGATTGTTTTTCATTCTGACACAAAAGTATATTAGTGAGTGATTTACTGTTGGATTATTTTGTTTCACTTTGGCTGGTTTTATTCAGCCTATTCTTTATCTTCACTGTACTGGAAAACTCTGCTGTCTTTGTTGCTCATGGGATGTGCAATTGTAATATTTTACCAAATTATCTTATTTTATCTTATAGAATTGATAATATCTTCTACATGATAATAATATTTGTTTATGTTGTTGTTGTTGTATTTCATATCATTCTAATAACTACTGTGAGCATGACTATCATATATGTGCCATTTATTATCTCAGGATTGTTTTGTATTCCGACGCAAGAGCATAGTAAGGAACTTTATTTATTTTTTTTAGATAATTTTTTTTTTTTGGCCGGTTTTGTTCAGTCTGTTCTTTATCTGAAAGAATCTAAAACTCGCCTGTCTTTCATTTCAATAAAACATTAAGTTGTTTAGCTTTTAGATCTTAAATTACTAAATCGTGTTTTATTTTTTCCCCATTTCAATTGAATTATTATATATCATTTATATTACTTTTTATGATGTCAGAACATGTAAGTATATTCATCTGTCATTGATGTCACCCGTCTTGAATGCAGACAAGATAGGACAATTTAGGTCCGATTTCACTGATATATATGATTTGTCTGTAAACACACAAATGGATATAATGAAATGATGTGTGTAAAAGAAACTGTCAGCATTCTCACTGATTATATGATGCAATGAACAGTTTGTATTGAAACAGTTTTAATTTATTAATGTGTGTTAGTTTAGACAAATTTCCAGTTATGCACAACTGGCTGAGTGCAAACTAAACCATCGAGGTGAAGGAGGTTTTTCAAAAAATGGTGGTTCACGATAATTTAATTGGTCACTACAATTGGAAAGATGGCTTTTCAATCAAATTTGACTGTCCGTGCTGTAAAAAGTAACATTTTGAAATACACATAGCTGATTTACCTATAACCAACAAAGGTGGTTGAAAATCAGCAACATTTTTCTTTAAGTTAGTTAAATGTTGCCTAAAATATGCCTTGCTGCTGAACCATGTCAAATCCAAAATAAGTTGGCTCATTTAGACTTTTTTTTTTTTTGACTGAATATTTGCATATGTAATGTTTTATGCAATGTGTAGATGAAGTCATGAAGTCATGCGCATATGTTCTTATGACAGCTGTGAAGTCAGTCTACAAAACACAGCACAGAGATTTATACACATCCAGAGAGACCGCGCATATGTTCTTATGACAGCTGTGAAGTCAGTCTACAAAACACAGCACAGAGATGTATACACATCCAGAGAGACTGGACATTCACTCTTCAGGTGATGAACTTCTCTTACAAACTCATTATATTTTCTGTGTGATTGTGGCTATAAAAAAATAAACTAAAATATAATCTCAAACCAGTGTTCTGGTTATTTGCACAAGGAAATGTTTAAAATTTAACTTGAAATCATACTTTTTTATTTGCTTGTTTTGACTATGTATTCGCTCAGATAAAAATCAGTAAATAAATCAAGCTGTAAAATCTTTCAAAGATTGTAGCTTTGAAACTACATACAAAGTTTGGTGTATGTATAGTTAGTAGAAGAGATTTCTGTGCCAAAGTGCTGAAAAACAGTCTGATTATGTGTTAAAATGCAGGCATATTTTCTTCATTTTATCATGTTTGTGTTTAAAAAAAATTAAGAAGGAAAATTATCCTGAAACCACAATGTAAATATGATTGTAGGGCAGGAAGGTACTGTAGCAATTAGCATGTCAAGGTTTTTTTTTATTGTTTATTTTTTTTATACAGTCTGTTAAGGGAATAGCCCTGCCAGCATTTTTAGACTCTCAGACAAATAAAACAGTTGCTATGTTGCTATATGGATACAGATGAGGGTAAATGTGATATTTATATTATTCAATCAAAAATGAAAATTCTTTCATCATATTTTTCTGTGGAACACAAAATTTAAATATTTTGAAGAATCTACACTCTAAAAAAATACTGGGTTAAATACAACCCAGTGCTGGGTGAAATATAGACAAACCCAGCAATTGGGTTGTTTTGACCCAGCGGATGGGTTAAATGTTTAACCCAACCTTCTGGGTAGTAACCCAACCGCTGGGTCAAAACAACCTGATTGCTGGGTTAGTCCATATTTTACCCAGCACTGGGTTGTATTTAACCCATCATTTTCTAGAGTGTAGGTGTCCAAACGACTTTGACTTTAAACAGACATTCACCCCCACCCCCAAATATCTTTTGTTTCACAGAAGAAATAAATGCTTACAGGTTTGGAATGACTTGAGAGTGAATAAATGATGATAGAGTTTTAATTTTTGGGTGAACTATCCATTTTAATTATTGTATAAACAAGGATTATGAATCCAAACTTATTCTGTCCATTTTCCATAGAAGTTTCTAATAACTACTGTGAGCATGACTATTATATATGTGCCATTTATCTCAGGATTGTTTTTCGCTCTGACACAAGAGTATATTAAGGAACTATTTATTGTTAGATTTTTTTTGTTTCATTTTGTCTGGTTTTGTTCAGCCTGTTCTTTATCTGAAATAATCAAAAACTCTCCTGTCTTTACTGTCAATAAAACATTAAGTTGTTTTCTTTTTTTCCCATTTCAATTGAACTGTTTTTTTTATATTTATTTATTTATATTACTGATACATAGTTGTCTGTTAACACACACATGGTTATAATAAAATGATGTGTGAAAAGAAACTGTCAGCAGCCTCTGTGAATTTGAATCGTAATTTCCTAGTTTTCACTGATTATATAATGCAATGAGTAGTTCATATTAAAACAGTTTTAATTTAATAATGTATGTTTGTTTACACAAATGGCCAGTTATGCACAACTACAACATCAAGGGGAAGGAGGTTTTTCAAAAAGTGGTGTTACATGATAATTAAATTGGTCATTTAATTGGAAAGATGGACTTTTTATCAAATTTGACTCTATAAAAAAGTGACATTTTTGTTGATTTACATATACAACCTACATAGTAACAATACAAAGCTGGTTGAAAATTGTCAAACTTTTTCTTTAAGTCAGTTAAATGACTAAAATGTGCCTTGCTGAACCATGTCCAAATTAGTTGACTCCAATTTTTACTCAGACATGACTGTCTATTTGAATTATTATTATTATTTTTTGCATAAAATATTTGCATATGTTACGTTTTATGTAATGTGTTGATGAAGTCATGCGCATATGTTCTTATGACAGTTGTGAAATCAGTCTACCAAACACAGCACAGAGATTTATACACATTCAGAGAGACTGGACATTCACTCTTCAGGTGACAAATTCCTGTTATAAAATATTTATAAAATATATATAAAATAATGAGATTTTCTGTAAGATTGTAGACTGTAAAAATAAATATTAGGTAACACTTTAGTATAGGGACCAATTCTCATTATTAGCTAGTTGCTTATTAGCATACCTATTAATAACATATTGGCTGTTTATTAGTACATATAATGCACATATTCTGCATGACCATAATCTACATCCCTAATCCTACCCAATACCTAAACTAAACAACTACCTTACTAACTATTAATAAGCAGCAAATTAGGAGTTTATTGAGGCAAAAGTTGTAGTTAATGGTTTGTTAATAACGAGTATTATTATTTATTTATATTACTGTTTATGATGTCAGAACATGTAAGTATATTTATCTGTCATTGATGTCAAACACCTTGAATGCAGACAAGATAGGACAATGTATGCTGTGATTTCACTGTTACATAGTTGTCTGTTAACACACACATGGTTATAATAAAATGATGTGTGAAAAGAAACTGTCAGCAGCCTCTGTGAATTTGAATCGTAATTTCCTAGTTTTCACTGATTATATAATGCAATGAGTAGTTCATATTAAAACAGTTTTAATTTAATAATGTATGTTTGTTTACACAAATGGCCAGTTATGCACAACTTGCTTATTAGCATACCTATTAATAACATATTGGCTGTTTATTAGTACATATAATGCACATATTCTGCATGACCATAATCTACATCCCTAATCCTACCCAATACCTAAACTAAACAACTACCTTACTAACTATTAATAAGCAGCAAATTAGGAGTTTATTGAGGCAAAAGTTGTAGTTAATGGTTTGTTAATAACGAGAATTGGACCTTAAAATAAAGTGTGACCAAATATTACATTCTCAATATATAAGTGTTTAGGTTATTTGTACTGGGAAGTGTTAAAATCTTACTGCTTAGTTTACTTGTTCTAACTTTGTATTCACTCAGACAACTTGTGCAATAAGTCAGTAAATAAAGTAAATAAATCAAGCTGTAAAACATTGTAGCTTTGAAAGTGCATGCAAAGTTAGGTGTATGTATGGTTAGTGGAAGAAATGTCTGTGCTTTGATTTAATTTTATTAGGTCTGTGTTTAAAAATGTTATTGACATTGTTTAAAGGCAACTGTGTTTAAAAAAATATTCTGAAACCACAATATAAATGTGATTCTAGGTCAGGATGGAATCTTTTATTTATTTATTTTTTATTAAACTCATTATTGAACTCTCAGACAAATTGAGCAGATGCTATATGTATACAGATGTGGGAAAATGTGAGAATTATATAATGATAATTGTAATCTTCTGCGGAAGACAAAATGAAGATATTTTGAAGAATCTTATTTTGTACTTGTTTTTCCATAGAACTGTTCTGTGAGTGTTTGAGCTGAGGGACAGTTAAGAAGATGAGTAACTCTACAGTTAACTTCACATCTGAAGCATCTACAAATTCCACAACTCTTTACTTTGGGCCACTGAACATGCTGGACATTTTCAATCTTATTGTGTATGAATGTAGGCTGTAAGAATAAACACTACATTCTTATTATTAGTAGAACATCAGACATTAAATTCATTTTCATTGGACTCTCAAAGTATTGAATGTATTGATAAAGTACCTTCAAATCACACGTTCGTTGACGTTTGGATTTGTTTCAGTTGCAATTTGAATTATGCTGTTTGTTCATTTTAAAACAGTAAAATCAATAGATATAATAAACTTCAGCAGCACATACTTTTCATGTAACTGATTTTGAGAATTCTGTTTGTGATTGAGACAAAGTATCAGATTGAGCATATTTCAGCACTGAACTCTATCCCAATGTAGCTATTTTGTTCTAATAAATTGGGACAGTTGCTAAATATGAAATCAGTTAAGATTCCATATTTTAATGCAGACCACGAACATATCATTCATGAAGATACTTTATGGCTTTTGTGTTTCCAGCAACTGTAACTGCTATTAGGTTTAAAAATGAAAATATTTTAATTGTAAATGTTAAGAGGGGTTAATAACAGAATGTATTTAACACAATTATCCACTATCTTATCTTCTCACAACATTTAAAACAGTGTGTCCACAGAGGATTTAATGTTCTGTTTAGTTTTAGAAGGATTCTCCACCTTACTGATTTACTTATGCATATAATCTTTGACTGTCTCATTCTACATTCAGATTAATATTTTGTGTGTGCATATTAGATAAGATGTATATATGTGTGTGAGGATCATCATGCAGAGATTTTCATTTAACCTGAAATCTCATCACACATGGATATTGTACAGTACATGTCTTTCCTTTGACAAATGTTAGATAAATACATTTGTGTAACAGGTATTAAATGTGTTGAACCTGTGCAGACCAGATTCAGATTTATGAAAGCTGTTGAAAGAAGATTGACATTTTTAGGCTATATGTCAATCAACAATTATATAACAACGGTTATTATTTTGTAGTTGTTAGCCTTAGCATCAGTTAATGGTCAGCTGATAAATGTCATCTCTCAAGATAAGTTTAATCATTGGCTATCGAATGAAATTACAAAGCAACATAAAATAAGAAAACGTTGTTATTGAAGATAATTTTGTTCTCTTTTCCAAAGACAGTTAGGGTTTGCTCAAATCACCTTTTTATTAGTCTTGCCTGCATTTAATCCTTGCATTATATAACGTAAGATGTGTAATAAGTTATAAACTAGTAAGTATTTTTATGTAAATAAAGTGTTGTATAAGCATTAAAAAATATGACTGCGGCGTCATTTTTACAAATTATATTACATTGCTTCTTGCACGTTTGGCGTAAGTTCTGTCGTGAAATGTTATGCATGTATCTTCCATATATGAGAAGTTTAATTTTCTATCGAGTTTGTTATACTCTTTCAGAAATAAAACTTAATCTTAAACCTGTTGTTGTCATTCTTAGTCCTGAATATAAGAGTCATTCTTTTAAATGTTGTATATGTGTCTTGGTGAATTACTCAAGTCAATAAGTGGCTGTCAATTTAATTTAATCAGGTACTGTCCTTTTGAACCTTATATTTGTTAACTTTATATATTTGCATCTGGTGTTTTGGTGATGTGTAGCAGATGAAGTCATGCATATATGTTCTTGTTACAGCTGTGAAGTTAGTCTTCAAAACATAGCACAGAGATGTATTTACATAAAGAGAGACTGGACATTCACTCTTCAGGTGACTTCTCATGAGATTTTCTATTTGAATTTAAAGGTTGTTATTCAAAATAGAATCTCAATATTTAAGCATTTAAGGAATGTATTGAAATGTGATTTAAAAAATCAGTTGTTGACTTTTATGATCTGCTGCATTTTATACAAATCACGAAGAATTTCAGTCATGACATTACATTCGAAATTTTGTGTGCTGGTGTAAAGTGTAGTGTGACCTTGGTTTTATTGAAGATGTAAAATGCCTAATGCATGCTTATTTTACACATATGTTTGGTTATCTTCTGGGCAGAGAAGACAGATGAGGAGAAAATGAACTCTACAGTGAACTTCACGACATCTGCAGTTTCTGCAAACTCCACATCTCAGTCCAGTGGGCTATTTGACAGTGTGAAATTTGGTGTACACTGCATCAATTTCCTGTTTGGTCTTCCTACACACTCCTATGTTATATGGCTCATCATCACAGGATCAGGAAGTCGAGATGCATCAGGATTCTTCAACCTCAATCTCTGTTTTTGAGATTATTAACTGTTTGAACTCTTTGTTGACTGCACTTGATAATGGTATTCTGTTTTCAAGCCTCTCAATATTAACATATTTTTTTAGTAGGACTCGCCATCACTGGTCGTCCTCTGTTTCAGTGTCTGATGTGTGTTGAGCGTTACCTGGCAGTGGTTCATCCTGTAACCTTTCTGAAGTACAAACCTCTCAGATATAGAGTGATCTGCTGCACTGCGGTCCTGTTTCTGCTGCATATTTACTTTAGTCTTAATGAACTTTTATATTTATGCATGCATAAACTCAATTCAGTTCCTGCTCTTCCTCTCTGTCCAGTTGTTTTGTCTTGTGGCTGTTCTCAGAGTTCTGAAGCAGTCAGGGCCAGGAGAGAGAAAGAGAGAGAGGAGGTAAATCCCATGAAAAGAAGAGTGTTTTGTCTTATTTTAATAACTACCTTGAATATGACATATACACCATTTACTGTTTCAGGATTAGTTTATGTGCTGCCGACGAACCTTTGTCTGTTGGTATTATTTGTTTTATTCTGGGTGGTTTTGTTCAGCCTGTTCTTTTTCTGCACCGGGGTGGGAAACTCTCCTGTCTCTGTTACCCATAAAACCCTGCAGTTGTAATATTAAAGTCAGATTAGTTATCCTTATTTTACTGTTTGAAAACTTTAATTTAAGAATAGGATTATGCCTGAACATGTTAGTGTGTTCATTCAGCGCTCTATTTTTAGAGATTCTTAATGAATTACACCTATTACTTGTACACAGATTAAACTGGAAGTGTTTGAGGACCTTTTCTTTGACCTCTAAAAATACAGATATATTATTCAAGGGGGAAAAAATTGTTGTCTGTCTACATCCTTGTTGTCACATGCACATTTATGGACTGATACACATAAGGTACAATGAAAGAGGTAATATATATATAAAAAAAAGAAGCTTTGTCAACATCATTGACAGAATAAACATTTGCATAGCAGGTGTTCAAAATGTTCCACCTGTAAAAATCAGTTTTGGATTTATAAATACTATTTGGGGAGACCGATAATCAACATTCAAATTACTCAGCTATTAATCTGAGACTATTTATTTGCTTTCAATATTTACATATGTAGTGATTTATGTGACCTGTAGCAGATGAATTCATGCACATATATTCTTGCTGTGAAGTCAGTCTACAAAACGCAGCACAGAAATTTACATACATCCAGAGAGACTGGACATTCACTCTTCAGGTGATAACCTCAGGTGATAAGATCATTATTATAATATATACTCTTATAATTATTAATAACACAGTCAAATCAGATTTTGAAGCAAGTTAATATTGAAGAGTTTTGGTTATTTGGACTGAAATTTTACCTTCCAATCATACCTTTGTTGACTTTTGATTTGTTTCACACAGTCTGATTTATGTGAAGTTTGTTTATTTTAAAATGTTAAAAACACAAAATAATGTGATCCTTTCCTAAGAATGACAATTTACTAAATTACAACAGCACTACACTTAGTTCAACTTCAATGTGCTTGAGAGCAAGAGATGGGTAATATAATGTTATAGTGTTTTGATGGTTATCATGCAAAGTTTGGTTCACACATGTGCTCAATGAAAGTTGAGATTTCTGTGCCAAAGTTATTTTTTCCCCAATAGAGATGAACAACTCTACAGTGAACTTTTCCAAATATGGAACAAACTCTACAAACTCCACAACTTGATCCTTTGAAGTAGTGACCATTCTGGACATGTGTGTGTACAGCATTCATTTCTTGTTTGGCCTTCCGACAAACTGTTACGTTGTATGGCTCATCATCAAAAGAGCAGGAGGTGGAATTGCATCAGAGTTCTTCAGGATCAATCAGTGTGTTTGTGAGATTGTTTACTGCCTGAATTCCTTGTTCTGTTTAATCTGTTCTAATTATCCTTGGCTTTCAAGACTCTTGGAATTAACATGGCTTTTATTAGGTCTAGGCATCACTGGCCATCCTCTGTTTCAGTGTCTGACCTGTGTTGAGTGTTACCTGGCAGTGGTTCATCCTGTAACCTTTCTGAAGTACAAACCTCTCAGATATAGAGTGATCTGCTGCACTGTGGCCTGGATAATAACTCTTGGCTCTTTTTTGTGTTTCATGTTTCGTTTGATCTCATTTAACTTCTATATTTATGTATGCTTCTTCTCGATTCAGTTCTTTCTCTTGCTGTCTATCCAGTTGTTCTGCTGTTTGGCTGTTCTCAGAGCTCTGAAGCAGTCAGTACCAGGAGAGAGAGAAAAGAGGAAAACCACATGAAGAGAAGAGCGTTTTATCTCATTCGAATAACTACTGTGAGCATGATTATTATATACATGTCATTTACTATCACAGGATTCTCTATTATACTGACACGACAATATTGTGGTGAACTTTTTACTGCTATATTTTTTTGTTTTGTTCTGGATGGTTTTGTTCAGCCTGTTCTTTATCTGCACCGGATTGGAAAACTCTTGCATCTGCTTTCCATAAATCATTGAATTGTTTATTTTACTGCAACGTTATTTTGTTTTTAACATTTATTTTTTGGACGGAAGAACGTCTCGGATACGTATGTAACTCTCGTTCCCTGAAGGAGGGAACGGAGACGTCACGTTGGTGATGACCGACGTATTGGGATCTCGCCAGAGAGACCAATCCACTTCGAGTGTAACAAAACGAGCCAATGCACATTGGCATGCGATTATTGCATCCAGCTGCCGCTGATCACAGCGTGAGTATAAGAGGCAGCAGGTGCACCGAATTCATTCATGCTTTCGCTGAGGAGCCGAGCCGGTGACCCGGCAGCTCAGCGGTGGTACAGCAACTGTGGCGACGGGACATGACGTCTCTGTTCCCTCCTTCAGGGAACGAGGGTTACATTTTTAACTGAGACGTTCCCTTTCAGTTGGTCACTCTCGATGTAACGTCAGTGATGACCGACGAATTGGGATCCCTACCAACACGCCACAGGTGCTGCCCCCTCCAGTGCCCTGTGTAGGCCTCCTGATCCTTCCTATAAGGCAGACGATAGGACCGGGCTCTACACATAGAAGGTCGACTACAGTTGTTCCTCGCAACCCAACAGTAGAACTTGGATAACACTGGGAAAGCGTGCCCTTCCATTTGGAAGAGGACACACAGCGGAATCACCTCCTCCCAGAGGGGGTCAAGTGACATTTACTCACGTGGTGTAACCCCGATGGGCTCTACTGCACATGGAAGTCTCTGAGATGGCTCATGGCTGCATCATTTTAGAGACGGCAGAACGTGGTCTGCCAGGGGAAACATGGCCTTAATAACTGTACCGTGGAATACACATATGGGATCTCAACTGTGTCACACATGTGGGCACTAGCCTCACACCAGATTTCAGGAATTAATTGGCTGAAAGGCCTGGCGCCGGACCCTCCACCACGTCTACCCACCGGAGTGCTGGAGGACTTGACAGGGTCTGCCCGGTCAGGGGACTCTCTGGAGAACTAGGCGTCCAGGACGCCGCAAGCCGACTCTGAATCGGGCCTCTCAGTGCCACAACCCGTTTGAGGTGAGAACACAGGAGGAAACCGGTTCGACACGCAGGCTATAGAACCTAGCGAACGTGTTAGGAGTCGCCCAGCCCGCAGCTCTACAAATGTCTGCTAGCGAGGCACCACGAGCCAGCGCCCAGGACGATGCGACACCCCTGGTGGAGTGAGCACGCAGCCTGATCGGGCAGGGCACACCTTGAGCTTCGTAGGCCAAGGTGATGGCATCCACTATCCAGTGGGCCATCCTCTGCTTGGAGACAGCCATCCCCTTCTGCTGTCCACCGTAAAAGACAAAGAGCTGTTCTGAGGTCCTAAAGCTCTGAGTTCTATCCACGTACTGTCGCAGTGCGCGTACAGGACAGAGCAAAGCTAGGGCTGGGTCTGCCTCCTCCAGGGGCAGCGCGTGCAGGTTCACCACCTGGTCCCTTAAGGGAGTGGTAGAAACCTTAGGCACATAGCCGGGCCGGGGTTTCAGTGTTGCACTGGAATCAGCCGGCCCAAACTCAAGACATGATCCGTCAACCGAAAATGCCTGCAGGTCCCCCACCCTCTTGATCTAGGCCAATGCAGTTAGGAGTAGGGTTTTCATTGAAAGAAACTTCAGCTCGACTGACTGTAAAGGCTCGAAGGGGGCAGCTTGTAGGGCTCTTAGCATCAATGCCAAACCCCAAGAGGGCAGGGAGGAAGGCCTAGGAGGATTTAACCTCCTGGCCCCCCTAAGAAACCTGACGACCAGATCATGCTTCCTCAGAGGAAACGGCCAGGGAGGGGCTGTCGCGAGAAGCATGAGTTCCGGGAACCAGGTCCTTGGGCCAATATGGCGCCACTAACAAGACCTGCTCCTCTTCCTCCCTGATCTTGCACAGTGTCTGTGCAAGCAGGCTCACTGGGGGGAACGCATATTTGCGTAGGCCCCGGGGCCAGCTGTGTGCCAGTGCGTCCGTGCCGAGCGTTGCCTCAGTTAGGGAGTAGAACCACTGGCAGTGAGTGGTTTCTGGAGATGCAAACAGGTCTACCTGAGCAACTCCGAACCGTCTCCAGATCAGCTGAACTGCCTGGAGGTGGAGTCTCCACTCTCCTGGAAGTGCTGCTCGAGACAGCTCGTCGGCTGCCCGATTGAACACTCCTGGGATGTGGATGGCACGAAGGGACCTCAGATGCTTCTGACTCCACAGGAGGAGGTGGCGGGCGAGTTGCGACATGCGACGGGAGCGTAAACCGCCTTGCCGGTTGATATACACAACGGTCGCAGTGTTGTCCGTGTGGAATAGAACTTCCTTGCCCGAAGGCACCCTCTGAGGCGACTCAGGGCAAGGCGTACTGCAAGCAACTCGAGGCAATTGATATGCCAATGCAGTTGGGGACCCGTCCAAACCCCTGAGACTGCGTGCCCGTTGTACGTGGCCCCCCAGCATGCCTGGATACCTGTTTCAGGGGCACTCCTGCCCAAAGAAATGAGGGATCTGACCACGGGCTGAAGGTTCTGCGGCATGCCGGTGTAATCTGAACCTGGTGAGTACCGCGTCGCCACGCCCACCTTGGAACTCGGCCATGGAGCCAGTGCTGAAGCGGTCTCATATGGAGCAGACCGAGCAGAACTACTGCCGCAGCTGCAGCCATATGCCCCAGGAGCCTCTGAAAGAATTTCAGTGGGACCGCCGTCCTGCCTGATAAAGTCTTGAGGCAGTTCAGCACAAACTGAGCACGGTCCTGGGTGAGGCGTGCTGTCTGACTGACCGAATCCAACTCCATGCCGAGAAAAGAGATCCTCTGCATTGGCACGAGTTTGCCCTTTTCCCAGTTGACCCGAAGACCCAACGGGCTGAGGTGTCTGAGCACCAGGTCCCTGTGTGCGTACAACTGATTGCGAGACTGTGCGAGTATGAGCCAGTCCTCGAGATAGTTGAGAATGCGCACCCCCCATTCTCTCAAAGGAACAAGGGCTGTCTCCACAACTTTGGTGAAGACGCGTGGCGACAGGGACAGCCCGGAAGGCAAGACCTTGTACTGATATGCGCGACCCTCAAACGCGATCCGCAGGAATGGCCTGTGCCGCTGGATGATCGAGACATGAAAGTAGGCGTCCTTCAGGTCGATCACTGCAAACCAATCTTGGGGATGGATGCACTCGAAAATGCATTTATGCGTCAACATCTTGAACGGCAGCTTGAGAAGCGCACGGTTCAAAACTCGCAGATCCAAGATCGGTCGTAACCCACCGCTTTTCTTGGGCACAATGAAGTAAGGGCTGTAAAACCCCGACCTCTTATCGGCTGGAGGGACCGGCTCTATCGCGTCCTTTGCCAGCAGGACTGCTATTTCCGCACACAAGACAGGGGTATCGACAGCCTTGACTGAAGTGAACCAGATGTCCCTGAACATGGGGGGACGCCGGGTGAACTGAATCGCGTAGCCGAGTCTGATGGTCCGCAGGAGCCACCGAGACAGACTGGGGAGCGCTAACCAGGCTCCGAGAGACTGTGCCAGAGGAACCAACGGAGCCACCGATGTACCCACGGTGGGGCAGCGTGGTGGAACACAGGGACTCGACCCGAGGCCTGTGACGGCCTGGCCTGTGATGGCAGAGGGCGGAGTCTGGGTGTGAAGTGTAGCACTCACCTGATTCCTCCGTGTGCGGGAGAAAACACAGGGTCCCAGCTTGAGGCTTGTGACAGCCCGACATGTGACGACATTAAGCGGGGACTTAAATGCTACAACCCCCACCTGGTTCCATGAATGGGCAGGAGGGGTGCTCTTGGGCAGCCCACTGCTGCCCTCTGGCGAGAGAGGAGGGGGGAAGTGACCCTGTGATGCACAGTTCACAACTCTCCTCCTCTTGAGACCCAGAGACTGAGGAAACCACTCTTTTATTGAAGGTTTGGGCACTGCTGGCTGCTGGGCCTGAGGCAGAACAAAAACAAAACGAAACAAAGGATTCGCCACCCGGCCCTCTTCCGGGGGAGGGAGTGGTGCAGTCACCACCTCCAGACGAGCAGTCTCCTCCATCTCCGGGTCGCCCGTCTCAGGGTCTCTTACACTTGTGCTTACCGCCAGGTTTGGCGGGGGCCTGGACGGGCTGGGCGTCCTGCCTGCGACTGGCTCCACGACGCTGCATGGTGGAAGGCTGCTGCGTGGGAGCAGGGGCAGCCACAGGGGGGCACTAAAGGCGACGGGCAGGCTGAGGGGCTGCAGCCGGGATGGAAGCAGGATATGTTTGATCGCCTCCATCTGCTTCTGTGCCGCCGAGAACTGCTGGGCGAAGCTCTCGACAGCGTCGCCGAAAAGGCCGGTCTGAGACACGGGAGCATTCAGGAACTGTACCTTATCATGCTCCTTCATGTCAGTCAGACGCAGCAAGAGATGGCGCTCCTGGACCACTAACTTGGATATCGCACGACCCAGGGACTGTGCGGTCACCTTCGTCGCTCGAAGCACGAGGTCCGTCGCAGCACGCAGTTCATGTAGAACTGCCCGGTCGTGACCACCCTCATGCAGGTCTTTCAGGGCTTTGGCCTGATGGACCTGTAGTAACACCATGGCATGGAGGGCAGAAGCCGCCTCCCCACAAGCTCTGTAAGCACTGCCAGTTAAGCCTGACGAATACTTACAGGCCCGTGAGGGGAGACACGGGTCACCCCGCAGAGTGGTAGCGGCCGTCGGACACCGTTGCATGGCCACCGACCACTCCACTGAGGGAATGCCCGTGTACCCCAAAGCGGCTCCACCATCGAGGGTGGTGAGAGCGGAGGAGCTACAAGATTTGTTTCGGGCAGTAAAAGGTGCCTTCCATGACCTTGTGAGCTCCTCATGCACCTCCGGGAAGAATGGCACCGGAGGGGGTGCTGAAAACCAGCGTGACCTCCACCGAGAAGCCACTCGTCCAGCCTCGAAGGATCGGGACGCGGTGGAGGATTCCACACGAGCCCGACATTCTCGGCGGCCCAGGAAAGCATAGCCTTCATCTCTGGGTCTGGCTCAGATAACGCTGTCACACCCGAAGGGGGCAATGCAGCCGGGTCGTCATCCCCGGAGAGAGAGAGCTCGCCCTCCGATGCAGCGATTCCTGGGTGAGGCGTGCTGTCTGGCTGACCGAATCCAACTCCATGCCGAGAAAAGAGATCCTCTCCGTTGGCACGAGTTTGCTCTTTTCCCAGTTGACCCGAAGACCCAACTGGAAAAACAAAGCAGCCCCACCATCGAGTGTGGTGAGAGCAGAGGAGCTACAAGATTTGTTTCGGGCAGTAAAAGGTGCCTTCCATGACCTTGTGAGCTCCTCATGCACCTCCGGGAAGAATGGCACCGGAGGGGGTGCTGAAAACCAGCGTGACCTCCACCGAGAAGCCACTCGTCCAGCCTCGAAGGATCGGGACGCGGTGGAGGATTCCACACGAGCCCGACATTCTCAGCGGCCCGGGAAAGCATAGCCGTCATCTAGCATAGCCGGCAGCCGGGTCGTAATCCCCGGAGAGAGAGAGAGCTTGCCCTCCGATGCAGCGATTGACATCTGTTCTCGAGGGGGAGAACCGAAGGAAACTGTAGAGGAGCCAGCACGTCACTCCGGCCGCTCCACCGGCTGTGGAGTGCTTGAGGGGTGACAAACTCCCTCTGGGGAAGCTGTCACTGTGATCCTCAAATCACCTCTGACTCCACCAGATGCAGAGCTGCCCCGATTGCCGAGACGAACACTGGATCGCGGCAGAGGCAGACGGACCCCGCCACGTTTGACGTAACTGAGTCTTTCATGCAACTCTGAGATGGTCATGTCCCCACAAATAGAACATGCACCGTTCACGAATGCTTGCTCAGCATGCTCAATGCCCAGACAAGCAATCGTGACTGTCCCGAGGCGCCAGATAGCGACCGCACCCAGAAACGCACAGATGATAAGACATCTTTAAAAAGACGCAATCACCCGTGTTGCTCTTTTAGAGAAATGCTCTTTTGTGCTGAAGCACGCAGGGGAGCTGGCCACCGAACATTCCTGGTGTGGCTGTCGGCACGACGTTGATTTCTGTTCCCGCCGTGCGACCGTGACCACCGCTGCAGTGCTGTAACGCCCGCACTCGCTGGCTCTCTGCTTTGCAACACCGAAGTAGAGAGCAGTAGTGATGCACTACCGCTCGGCTCCGAAGCGAAAGAATGAATGAATGCGGTGCACCTGCTGCCTCTTATACTCACGGTGTGATCAGCGGCAGCTGGATGCAATAATCGCATGCCAATGTGTATTGGCTCCGTTTGTTACACTCGAAGTGGATTGGTCTCTCTGGCGAGATCCCAATTCGTCGGTCATCACCGACGTGACGTCAAGAGTGATCGACTGAAAGGGAACTGTAAATGATACTTATCCACCCATTACTTATAAAATTCTTGGCTTTCTTACATACATATTAACTGTATTCCACGTGTTTATTAGATGTGGTTGCTGCCAGTCTGTCATTTGTTTATCCAATAACACTCTTCATCAATGATACTTTTCCAAATTGAGGGTTCCCAGAGAGATTCATTTTTAAAGTGTTAAGTTGCACAACTGGCTGGGTTCAAAATAAACCATCAAACTGAAGGGGGTATTTTAAAAAAAAAGTTGTGGTATATAGTAAAACTGGTAATTCACCACTGACAACATTACATGGTAACATTACAAAGCTAATTAAAAATTGTTAACTAAAAACTTATCATGTTAGTTAAATGTTGTATAAAACATTATTTGCTGAACCATTTCAAATCCAAAATCAGTTGGTTCCAGTGTTTGCTCTTAATATTTATTAAATATTTTTCATTCACTTTAAATATTTGCATATGTTATGTTTTATTTGACACCTAGATTAAGTGAAATCATGCACATGTTCTTGTGACAGCAGTGAAGTCAGTCTACAAAACACAGAACAGAGATTTAAGGCTATACATGAAGAGAGACTGGACATTCACTCTTCTGTCAGACTCTGTTCCGTGTTTTGTGTGTTTTGCTTCCTATGTTTCCTTTTGCCCTTATTTGGTCCTTCCGGTTCCTGTCATTTAGTTAATTTGTTCCCAGGTGTGTCCCATTAGTTCCCCTGTACTTAAACCCTGTGTTTCTGAATTTCCCTTGTCCGGAATTATATATGTCTACCCTTGCTACGTGTGTATTCCTTGTTCCCTGGATGTGATTAAAATCTATATGTTTGATTTCCACTCCTCGTCTTCTCGCTCCTTTGTTTCCGTGCTCCTCACAGTAGTGAATAGTGACATCTTCAGGTGACACATTTTCTATATAGAATCTACACTCTTATTATTAGAGTGTTCTAGTTATTTGAACTTGGATGTATTAAAAATTGTTCTTCGGATCTTACTTTTTTTTTGTTAACTTTGTTTTGATTGTGTTTTTTTTTTTTTTAACTCCGTCTGTAATATGTGAAGTTTGATACTGCTTGAGAGTCAGACATAGGTGTCAAATTGAACACTTTATATTGCATTCATCATAAGCATCGTCATCAGCTTGCCCTGAAAGTATTAATATAGTCAGATAATTGCTCAGTTGCTTTATGTTGAAAACCGATTTGGGAAAAGATGATCATTTAATTGGTTTGATCAACCAAAAATGAAAATTGTGGAACACAAAATAAATACATTTTGAAGAATGTTGGAGTTCGAACAACACTAACCTTTTTGACTTTCATTATATGAACAAATAAAACACAAAGACATTTTTCAAATTACTTTTTTCTCCAACAAAGAAAGAAAGTCATACATATTTTGGTATGGCATTAGGACAGGGGTGTCAAACTCAATTCCTGGAGTGCCGGAGCCCTGCAGAGTTTAGATTCAACCCTAATTAAACACACCTGATCCAACTAATCAAGTCTTTCAAGCTTATTTGAAAAGTACATGCATGGTATGTGTGGTGGAGCAGGGTTGGAACACAGGGTTGGAGTTTGACACCCCTGCATTAGGGTGAGTAAATTATGATAGTTTTCATTTTTGGGTGATCTATTCATTTAAATTATTGTGATGAAGGATTATGAAACTACAACCTTATCCTGTCAATTTTTTTTTCATATAACTTTTACATTTGCAGTGAGCTTTTGAGCTGAGGAGCAAATAAGAAGATGAATAACTCTACAGTGAACTTCACGTTTGGAACATCTACAAACTCCACAACTCTTTACTTTGGGCTAATGAGCATTCTGGACATTTGTAACCTTCTGTTTGGTTTTCCTACACATTCCTACGTTATATGGCTCATCGTCACAGGAACAGGAAGTAGAGTTGCATCAGAGTTATTTATCCTCAATCTCTCGGTTTGTGAGATTGGTAACTGTCTGAATTCTTTGCTGTCCCTATTTGATTATTATCCAATTCTCAAGAAAATAACTGACTGTATAATAGGACTAGCCATCACTGGTCGTCCTCTGTTTCAGTGTCTGATGTGTGTTGAGCGTTACCTGGCAGTGGTTCATCCTGTAACCTTTCTGAAGTTCAAACCTCTCAGATATAGAGTGATCTGCTGCACTGCGGCCTGGATAACCACTCTTGGCTCCTGTTTATTCTGCGTGTTTACTCAAGGCTTGTTTTATTTTTATACATGGTTCTTCTCACTGCAGTTTCTCCTCTTCCTCTCCATGCAGTTGTTCTGCTGTTTAGCTGTTCTCAGAGCTCTGAAGCAGTCAGGACCAGGAGAGAGAAAGCGAGAGCGAGAGAAGGAAAACCACATGAAGAGAAAAGCATTTTATATCATTCTAATAACTACTGTGAACATGATTGTTATCTATGTGCCATTTATTATCTCAGGATTGTTTTTCAAGAGTATATTCCGGAAATTTTTATTGTTGGATTATTTAGATTTATTTTGGCTGGTTTTGTTCAGCCTGTTCTTTATCTGAACCGGACTGGAAAACTCTCACACATTAACACATTAACTCCAATCTGTGTGTTAATTAAATGTAGTTGTTGCTTATAGATTTTATTTGTTTGTTGTTGTTTTTTTTGTTTTTTTTCTAAGCAAATTGCTTCATCAATATGCAAATATTCCCTGTTCAGATCAATCAATAATTCAATAAATATCTGCTAGAATGTATTTGTGTGACTCTCTGCATTTTTATTTAAATTGATACACCATCACAAACAAACATACAGTTGAACATTTGATTGTTCAACGCTAACTCAGATTTAGTTTGCGGCCAGTGTGCTGATTCCTGAAAGTCTGTCATCTAATAAAATACTTTAGCATTGACCTGCTGTTACCTTTTCCATATACTGTTGTTGTTGTGCTTGGTATTGAATGTGAGTAAGTTAAATGTTGTGGTAGACATGTGCATTGATGAACGATTATAAATTCAAGTCAGTCAGTGTTGCTCCATTCAAATGTTTAGCAAGATAAACAACTTTTTTATAACCTTATGTTTAATTAATATATTTCAATATGTTATGATTTGTGCTATGAGGCAGATGAAGTCATGCACATATATGCTTGTGACAGTCATGAAGTCAGTCTACAAAACACAGTACAGAGATGTATACACATCCAGGACATTCACTCTTCAGGTGATAAAACTCATCTTATTCTCTAAGATCTTCTATAGGAACATAGACATTAGATTAGTATTGTTAATAATAGTGTTAATAATAAAAAAGATTGCTATTATTACTAGAATGTTTGACTTTAAAGTATTTGTTATTTAAATATTTTAGTAAATGGCATTTAAATTGGGGCTTATAGAAGCTGATCATAGAATGCATTTAAAATTTACCTTCAAATCTTACCTCTGTACCATTGAATTTTCACACACTTTGAATTTTGTGACGCTTTCTAATTTAATAATGATACAAAAATAAGAATATATAAAAAACAATAAAGATAATAAGACCTGTTCCTGAGACTGACCCGTTTATTATTAAACTTTCTTCCACTTATTTCTAGACTGTTGTGCATGAGACAAAGATGAGTATCATGAAAAGTATCTTATGTTGCAATCATCATAAGCAGTTCTAACATTTGTGTTTCAAAAAAGGTATTCTGTTCTGTTAAAATGAGACTGCTAAATAGCCCTTTGATTAAATAAAATACTTAGCAAATCTCAGCATTTTTATGCAGACCATGAAGATACAAAAGCAGTCAATGAGGCAGTAATCTTTCAAAAGGTACTAATTTGGGTTACAGTTTATTTGAAGGAGTCATTGTTACAGTGTAATTATACATTTAAGTACTGAATAATATTAATTAACTACATGTACTTACTATTTGGTTAGGGTTAGGATTAGGGTTTGGCTTAGGGTTACTTGCATGTAATTATGCATAATTAATTGTTATTATAATAGTAAGTACATGTAACATGTGTAACAAGGGCACCTTAAAGTGTTACCATAATTTGTATAATTAATTAAGGTACTAATATGTACCTTTGAACTATTAATATGCATAATTTATAGGGGTAAATAAGGTACAAAAGTTTACCTTTTGAAAAGGTACTGCATCAGTGACAGTTTTTGTACCTTTTTTTTCTGAGAATGTAGGACTGCAAATGTAATTTATGCATACATATCTATATTTCCAGAGACTTTAAATTAATAAACAAATTATTTTTTGTACAACACGTTTCTCCAAAAATACATTAATGAAAATGTATTGTGTAAGAACATGTGAACATCGATTTTTGGCGACATACAAATCATGCTGTAAAATCCTTCATAACACAGCTTTGAAACTACATGGCAATTTAAGTTCATATATAGATTAACTTTTTTTTTTTCCTCAATAGAACGGCTACATTTTTACTCAGTGAGTTTTTGAGCTGAGAGACAAATACAAAGGAGATGAATATCTGTACAGATAACTTCATACCTGAATCATCTACATTCTCGATAGCTCAACACATCGGGCCACTGAAAATTTTGGATTTTTGTCTGCACAGCTTCAATTTCCTGTTTGGTTTTCCTACACATTCCTATGTTATATGGCTCATCGTCACAAAAACTGGAAATGGAGTTGCATCAGAGTTCTTCATCCTCAATCTCTCTGTTTGTGAGATGGCCAACTGTGTGAACATTTTTCTCCATGTACTTGATCACTGGTTTTCAAGTCTCAAGACATTAAAATATTTATTATTAGGACTTTTCATCACTGGTCGCCCTCTGTTTCAGTGTCTGATCTGTGTTGAGCGTTACCTGGCAGTGGTTCATCCTGTAACCTTTCTGAAGTTCAAGCCTCTCAGATATAGAGTGATCTGCTGCACTGCTGTCTGGATAATCACTCTTGTATCCTGTTTGTCCTGCATGTTAAATATGATCTCATGTAACTTCTATATTTATGTATGCTGCTACTCACTACAGTACTTCCTCTTCCTCTGCATCCAGTTGTTCTACTGTTTGGCTGTTCTCAGAGCTCTGAAGCAGTCAGGACCAGGAGAGAGAAAGAAAGAGAGAGAGGAGCAAAACCACATGAAGAGAAGAGCGTTTTACCTCATTCTCATAACTACTGTGAGCATGGCTATCATATATGTTCCATTTATTATCTCAGGATTGTTTTTCATTCTGACTCGACATTATTTTCAGGAACCTTTTACCGTTGCTTTTTTTTGTTATATATTGGCTGGTTTTGTTCAGCCTGTTCTTTATCTGAACCGGGTTGGAAAACTCTCCTGTCGTCAATAAAGCAATCTTTTTTATTATTATGATTGTATTATAAATGTTTTATTGAAAACAGAAGAGTTTTATATATATATATATAGTTTTGTTTTTTCCCCAAAAATGTTCTGCGCTGTATCTGCAGTGTGAAGTGGCTCAGATCATGGTAGTGTGACACTCATTCACTGTTTATTTAGAGAGCAACACAAACTGACTTATAGTTGTATATTTGATTATTCTTTTTTACATAAAGATTATATTTATTGAGTTTGTTTATCAGATATGGTTATTATATAAGTGTAAATTGGATTAAATCTTAAATGATAAACCATGTTTTCTTTTTTCCATTTCAATGATTTTGAACTGTTTACGACGTGAGATCATGTATGTCGCTATATTCCTTTGCAGACACGACAAGACAGATAATGTGATTTCACTGTTATATATTATTTGTCTGTAAACACGCACATGAATATAATAAAATGATACAAAGAAAAGAAAGTGTCGCCGGTCTGTGAGTTTTATTCATACATTGCTCATTCTCGCTGATTTTAAAATAGTCACTCTTCAGGTGATAACTCCTTTCATAAACTCTTTTAAATATGAATCTAAGTAAACTTTAAATTGTTGTTAATACTAGAATATCTGATTTTGGTAAATTGTATTTAAATTGGAGGCTTTGCCATATTCATTTTAAATTTACATTCAAATCTTACATCTTTGACTTTGTTTCACACAGACTAAATTATGTGAAGTTTGTTAATTTAATAATGATATAACAACAGATATAATCAGACCCATTCCTGAGAATGACCCGTTTACTAAATTGTTGTTTATTTCAACTTCATTTTACTTATTTTGAGCATTGTGTATGCACCTGAGACAGTGAGCATTTTTGATTGTACATCTTAAAAGATGTGCTTGAAGGGACTGTGTCCCATTTAACTAGTCTCTTCTGTAAAAATCGGACATCATCTAAATAGCCTTTTGATTAAATCAGATGCTTTGCATGTGGCTTCTATGCCGTCTTTGCAGTGTAAACTGTCTTAGAAAATGATAGTGTGACTTTCTGTCATTCACAATAATCCATTTTATGTACTGTGTACTATATTGATATACTACTATAATACTGATACTGATTTTACCTTAGAAATGTGATTTGATGAATGTCAGCCAGTAGTTTCATATATGACTCTCTTTTGTAGCCTGTTTACATTTTACATTTGCATTTCTGGTGTTTTATGGGACGTGTATAAGATGAAGTCATGCACATACATTCTTCTGACAGCTGTGAAGTCAGTCTACACAACACTGAGATTTCTATACACCCAGAGAGACTCAACCTTCACTCTTCAGGTGATAAACTTCTCTTGTAAACTTGGTATTTTCTGCATAGGCTACAAGAGTAAACACTTGATTTTTATAATTAATAGAATTTTGTATTATTAATAGAATATCAGACTATTTCCTATTCATTGGACTCTCAAAGTATAGAAGTATAGCATGTATTGAAAATATACGGTTACATCGCATTGACCTGCTTGGATTTGTTTCAGTTGCAGTTGAATTATGTTACGTTTGTTCATTTTAAAATGCTAAAACAGTGGATATAATGAAACATTTTTTTTTTCTGAGGTTGACATCTGATAAACAGCACATACAAAATAAAAATACTCATTTGAGCATTCTGTGTAAACAGAATCTGATGATTGAGACAGAGATGAGTGTCATGTTGAGCATATTTTTAGTCTTGAAGTACACAAACTATGTCTACGTTTATGGTGTCTTACACAATAATAAACCACAGAATGCTTTTCAATATTTTTATGCAGACCATGAAAATATAACTCATGAAGATACTTTATGGTCTTTATATGTTTCCTTCTTGATTTCTATGAGACTTCAGATAATATTTAATTTAGTTACATTTCCATTCAGAACAAATTAGACAGAAACTACATCCATATCATTTAAAATATGTATTAAATTATTGCATGTTTAAGGACTGAATCCTTAATAAGTTTACCTAACATCACCTTACACTTTTCCCTCCATAGATTATGGTTGCAATGTTATTAAAATTTTTGTGAGGTTTTGAACTGATGGATAAACAAGGAGATGAATAACACTACAGTGAACTTCACATCTGAAGCATCTACAAACTTCATATATGAGGCATTTGAGGAAATAAAAGACCTGGACATTTGTACGTGCAGCATCGGTATCTTGTTTGGTTTTCCTACACACTTCTTTGTTGCATGGCTCATTGTCACAGGAAGAGGAAGTGGAGTTACATCAGAATTCTTCAACCTAAATCTCACTTTTTGTGAGATTGGTATCTGTCTGAATTCTTTGCTGTATGTAATTTATTCTTACACTGGGATTTCAAATCTCATTAGATTTGCATGGTTTTTATTAGGACCATTAATCACTGGTCGTCCTCTGTTTCAGTGTCTGATCAGTGTTGAGCGTTACCTGGCAGTGGTTCATCCTGTAACCTTTCTGAAGTTCAAACCTTTCAGATATAGAGTGATCTGTTCTACCGCTGTCTGGATAATTACTCTTGGCTCTTGTTTGTTCTGTATGTTTATTACAGAGCAATTTAATTTACAGATTTACATACAGTATACTTCTACTCTATTCAGTTCCTTCTCTTCCTCTTCATTCAGTTGTTTTGTCTTGTGGCTGTTTTCAGAGCTCTGAAGCAGTCAGGACCAGGAGAGAGAGGGAGAGAAAGAAATGAGGAAAATCACATAAAAAGAAGAGCGTTTTACCTCATTCTAATAGCTATTGTGACTATGACTATTATATATTTACCTTTTATTATCTCAGGATTCATTTTTATTCTTATGCAGTGGGTTATTGTGGACTTTTTTTCTCTCTGTTTCTTATGTTTTATTCTGGCTGGTTTTGTTCAGCCTGTTCTTTATTTGCACAGGGCTGGAAAACTTTCCTATCTTTGTTCTCCATAAAACATGCAGTTGTTTAATTTGACTAATTTCATTTACTGAACATTTTACTGTTTTTGTTGCTGTTTACTTTTACTTAGTTTATACTAAATGAATATTCATACTCCTTTATGACACTGAAACATGCTGATGTGAACTTATATGTAATTTAATAGTGTTTATTTAGAGAGATCCTCCACCTCACTGATTTACTTATGCATATCATTTTGACTGTCTCATTCTACATTCAGATAAACGCTATTTTGTGTTTATTGTATAATTATGTGTATATATGTGTGTTTTCCAGTTTGAGGACAGTCAGATATTATTTCATTGGACCTGAAATCCCTGCACACACATATTCTGATAATATACATCTTTAATTTGACAAATGCTAGATATATACATTTGCATAGCAGGTGTTGCACCTGTGCAGGCCAGTTTTATGAATGCTGTTTATGAAGACTAATGTGTTTTTTTTTTTTTTTGCATATACATCAAACTAAGGTTGAAGTATTTAGTTATATATATAAGTATATAGTTAAGGGTCAAATGATAAATGTCTAAATGTTGTTTGGTGAACAAGTGTCAAGTCAAAATCAAGTTTAATTGTAGGTGATCAGATCAGAGTAATTGCAAAATATAAACATTCATATGAAAACATTGTTATACAACACAATTTTATATTCCAAAGACAGGTAGAGGTGATTCATTACACAAATCAACGTTTTCTTTGTCTTTAATCCTTTCATTATATCATGCTGTAAAATTGTAATTGTATTGTAAACAATGTGTTGTATAAATGTAAAAAAAAATGTGACTGTTACGTTGCTTCTTGCATGTTTTGCAGATGTTCCAATATGAAAGCAAGTTCAATATTCTCTAAAACATAAATGGGATTGTGCTGACGTTTTATGCCAGTTCAGAAATGAAATGTCCAGTGAGATTTGCGGAAATCTGAATTCTATATTGGGATTTGAGAAATGAACAAATGAGTAAGTTAATGACTTCTTGAAAGTGATTTGATTGATTGATTGATTGATTGATTTGTTTTTTTAATCACAGTTTTCCCAATTAACTGTTTTAATTTATCTTTTTTAAATTTTTTATTATTGGTTTGTCCAGTGAGATCTGGTTGCAGCTTCCCCATCAAACGAAAATGTTTTTTTTTCTTTTTTTTCCCTGTTTATACAGATAATGTCTTTTCATAAATATTTGCATATCTGATGTTTTATGTGATGTGTAGCAGATGAAGTCATGCACATCATTCTTATGACAGCTTCAAAGTCAATCTACAAAACACAGCACTGAGATTTATACAGTATACATCCAGAGAGACTGGACATTCACTCTTCAGGTGAAAAACGTTAATAATTTATTACTTTCAACTCAATAATATTCAATTTTGCTGTGAATATTATGTATTGTATAATAAGGTTTATGAGCATGTAAGATGGTTTAACTTTCACATGAAACCGGGTTCTACTTACATAGATCTACTTCCATAATCAATTTTAAAATTTGTAATTTGAGTTCTTGTATCAAAGAAACATAACAGACAGTTACCAATCTCACAAACAGGGTTTGTTGAAACAGTTATGTTTCTTTGATACAATGGCAATTTTGTTTTCATGTCTCAAGATAGTATCAAATTTTGTAAAAGGACTAGGCATCACTGGTCGTCCTCTGTTTCAGTGTCTGATCTGTGTTGAGCGTTACCTGGCAGTGGTTCATCCTGTAACCTTTCTGAAGTACAAATCTCTCAGATATAGAGTGATCTGCTTCACTGCAGCCTGGATAATTATTCTTGGCTCCTGTTTGTGCAGCATGTTCATTTTAAAATGGTCTAATACTACTGCACATACATGGTTCTTTGCATTGCAATTTCTCCTCTTCATCTCCATTCAGTTGTTTTGTCTTGTGGCTGTTCTCAGAGTTCTGAAGCAGTCAGGACCAGGAGAGAGAGGGAGAGACAGAGAGGAGAAAAACCCCATGAAAAGAAGTGAAAGTGACGTGACATGTGGCCAAGTATGGTGACCCATACTTGGAATTAGTGCTCTGCATTTAACCCATCCAAAGTGCACACACACAGCAGTGAAAACACACACACCGTGAACACACCCCCGGAGCAGTGGGCAGCCATTTTGAAGCTGCGGCGCCCAGGGAGCAGTTGGGGGTTCGGTGCCTTGCTCAAGGGCACCTCAGTCGTGGTATTGAAGGTGGAAGAGAGTGCTGTACATTCACTCCCCCCACCTAAAATCCCTGCCGGTACGAGACTCGAACCCGCAACCTTTGGTTTACGAGTCCGAATCTCTAACCATTAGGCCACGACTTCCCCAAGAGCATTTTATCTCTAATAACTACTCTGAGGATTACTATTATATATGTGCCATATATAGTCATAGGATTCTCTGGCATTTTGACTCAGCAGTTGATGAAGGAACTCTATTATTTTAGTTATATTTGTTATGTTCTGGCTGGTTTTGTTCAGCCTGTTCTTTATCTACAGCGAGATGGAAAACTGCCCTGCCTCTGTTCTCCATAAGTCATGTTTATTTTACAAAGTACAACATAAAAGGGAAAATGTGCAAGTAAAAAATTGACTATCCCATTCTAAATCTATTCTGTGTGTGTGTGTCTCTCTCTGTGGGATATATGTTTTTTTGTTTGTTTTGTTTTTTACTGTGTAACCCGTAGTTACAAATGGTCCAATGAAAATGATTCTTTGTTTCTTATATTGAAAGTAAAATAAGTGTTGATAGCATTCAACAAACACCTTCCCAAACAAAAACAAAAACAAAATGCATTTTTCTGCTCTTGCTTACTCAGTCAAGATGGTCCATCCTTTTCAAGTTACTCTTGTACCTTTAATATTTGTACATCTGATGTTTTATGTAATGTAAAGTGTTGGAAATGAAGTCATTCACATATATTCTTGGTACAGCTGTGAAGTCAGTCTGCAAAACACTGCACAGAGATTCATCAGGTGACACTCTTTTGATAAATTTTTTCTTGCTTTCAGCTTACTAATATTCAACATTGTGTTGTGTTTACTGGATAAAGTGTATGAGAATGTAAGATGGTTCTATTTTTAAATAAAACAGCTGATATCTACTAGAATTGAAAAATGTGGTACCGATGTATAAAGATGAGGAAAATGTAATAGAAACTGAATAGAATTTTAATGCAGATATGTAAGTACATATCTGTGTTTATTCAGATGTTTTTCAAGTTAAATGTTTACTTTTAATATTTGCATATCTGATGTTTTATGACGTGTATCATATGAAGTCATATATATTTATGTGACAGCTGTGAATTCAGTCACAAACAAAACACAGCACAGAGATGTATTTACATCCAGAAAGACTGGACATTCACTCTTCAGGTAACAAACTTCTCTGTAATCTTGATATGTTCTGTATGAAGGTAGACTATATGAGTAAACACTACATTGTTATTACTAATGGAGTATCAGAATATCATTTACGTTGGACTCTAGAAGTATAGAATTGGCAAAACTTAAGTAGCACATACTAAACTTCATTTAACTCATTTTGAGCATTCTGTGTGAACCTGACACTGTGTGTGTGTGTGTGTGTGTGCGCGCGCGCGTTTTTGTGACAAATGTGAGGCAGAAAGTATCATGGTGAGCATATTTCAGTCTTGACTGTAACCCAATTTACCTATTATGCTCTATTAAATTGGGACAGCAGCTAAATATGAAATCAGTTAGAATGCTTTTGATTCAGTATTTTTATACAGACCATGAAAATGTCATTGCTTATGATACTTCATGGTCTTTTTGTTTTTTTCTTTATGTATATTCACTTAATCCTTTGGGAATCCATACATTCATTTATGTGCTCTGTACTGTATTTCTAAGAGATTTCAAGTTAATTCATAAATTATTGAATTTTGTTTTTAGTAGACAAACTAAATTCATATAATTGAAAATGTATTAAATAATCGAATCTTTAAGGACTGAATCTCTAACCTAATCTGGCCCAGTTGACCTAACATCACTGCCCACTTTTCCCTCCATAGATAATGGCTGCAATGTTCTTAACATTGTTGTGAGCTTTTGAATTGAGAGATACTGTAAAAAAGGAGATGACTAACGCTACAGTGAACTTCACATCTGAAGCATCTACAAACTCCAAATATGATGCATTTGGGGAAATTTCCAGCCTGGACATTTGTATTTGCAGCATCAGTATCTTATTTGGTTTTCCTACACACTCCTATATTATATGGCTCATCGTCACAGGAACTGGAGTTGCATCAGATTTGTTCAATCTCAGTCTCTCATTTTGTGAGATTGGTATCTGCCTGAACTCGTTGTTTTCTCTGATTTATTATTACTGCACTGGGCTGTCACATATCATAAGCTTAGGGTGGTTTTCATTAGGACTGCTCATCACTGGTCGTCCTCTGTTTCAGTGTCTGATCTGTGTTGAGCGTTACCTGGCAGTGGTTCATCCTGTAATCTTCCTGAAGTACAAACCTCTCAGATATAGAGTGATCTGCTGCACTGTGGTCTGGATAATCACTCTTGGGTCATGTTTGTGCTGCATGTTTATAGGCCAGTTTAAATATCTTTACATATACTTCCACTCGGTTCAGTTCCTCCTCTTCCTCTCCATCCAGTTGTTTTGTCTTGTGGCTGTTCTCAGAGCTCTGAAGCAGTCAGGACCAGGAGAGAGAAGGAGAGAGAGAGAGGAGGAAAACCACATGAAGAGAAGAGTGTTTTATCTCATTCTAATAACTACTATGACTACTATGTCTATTATATATATCCCATATATTGTCTCAGGGTTGTCTTTTATTCTTATGCAAAAGTTTATTGTGGAATTGTTTTCTTTCAGTTTGTTTTGTTTTATTCTGGGTGGTTTTGTTCAGCCTGTTCTTTATCTTCACCGGGCTGGAAAGCTCTCCTGGTTTTGTTCTTCATAAACCATTACTAAGTTAATTTACTGAACATTTTCTTTTAAATATTTCATTTGTAAGATACTGTTTAGTTTCAAATGAATACTTTTATTGAAGTTTGAGTGGAACTTTTTCAGGTAATCCAACCAATCAGCTCTAGAGGAAGCCCATTTACT
This sequence comes from Sinocyclocheilus rhinocerous, assembly GCF_001515625.1. Classification (NCBI taxonomy): domain Eukaryota; kingdom Metazoa; phylum Chordata; class Actinopteri; order Cypriniformes; family Cyprinidae; genus Sinocyclocheilus; species Sinocyclocheilus rhinocerous. The sequence goes on from NW_015656608.1 coordinate 89,441, forward strand.
GTACATAGCTGTCTTTTGACAGTTTTTCAGCATCCCTCCACCACCCCAACTCCTCTCTTTTGGCTGACTCCTATCCCACCCAGGGATGGGGGAGGATTCCGGGTTCAGGCCAAATTTTGAGTTCAAGCCAAATATTCATTCTTTACCCTATCTGATTACATGTGAACCCGTGAATTCCTTTATGGTACTGACACATTGTAATCTGAATCAATGTCATGTCATGTTCTGTTTATTTAGAAAGATCACCCATTTATTTATGCATGTAATCTTAGACTTTGACCATCTCATTCTACATTCAGATTAACTCTATTTTGTATATATTTTGTGTGTGTGTGTATATATATATATATATATATATATATATGTATAGTTGGCTCTATTTATAGCTACGGTAAACCTGGTTCACAACACAGTGTCCTTTGAGTTTTTAACAACTCAAAAAAAGTCATACAACTTCTAGTGAACACCCTGTAATGTTCCTGCTGCTGTCATCTTAAGACTACAGGGTTGCTATATAAATATATATATATATATATATACACACACACACACAATCCTCAAATTGGAAAACACACACACACACACACACACACACACATATATATGTGTATATATATGTGTGTGTGTGTGTGTGTGTGTGTGTGTGTGCGTTTTCCAATTTGAGGATTGTCACAGAGATTATTTCATTTGATCTGAAATCATACACAAATACTGTACAGTATGTCTTTAATTTGACAAATGTTAGATATATGTATTTGCATAACAGAGTAAAATGTGTTGCACCTGTGCATGCCAGTTTTAGATTTATGAAAGCCGTTTAAGAAGATTGATGTTTTTTAGGCTATCAAACTAGATTATATAACAATAATTCATTTTTGCCAGCCTAAGTATTAGTTAATGGTCAGTTGATAAATGTTGTTTGGAAAACAGTTTGAGTTTTATGTCAAGATAAGTTTAATCATAGACCATCAGATGAAATTACTAAACATGAAATATGTAAATTTTGCCACATAGCACTATTTTGAGGGTCAAATTAATTTTTTTTAGTCATGTCTGCATTTAATCCTTGACTTGACTGGCAGTGGTTCATCCTGTAACCTTTCTGAAGTACAAACCTCTCAGATATAGAGTGATCTGCTGCACTGTGGCCTGGACAATTATTCTTGGATCCTGTTTATTCTGCTTCTTTATTTTAGTCTCACTCAACACAAAAGTATATGTATGGTTCTTCTCGCTGCACTTCCTTTTATTCCTCTTCATCCAGTTGGTTTGTCTTGTGGCTGTTCTCAGAGCTCTGAAGCAGTCAGGACTAGGAGAGAGGGGGAGAGAAAGAAAAGAGGAAAACCACATGAAGGGAAGAACGTTTTATCTTATTCTGATAACAACAATGAACATGATTATCCTATATGTGCCATATACTGGCACGGAATTCTTTGTCATTCTAACACATCAGAATTTTCTTGATTTCTGGTTTCCTGCTGGACTTTGTTATGTCCTGGCTGGTTTTGTGCAGCCTGTTCTTTATTTACAACGGGCTGGAAAACTCTTCTGCCTCTGTTCATCATAAAACATGGCATTGTAGTGTTTTATACATTACATAACTAAACCTTATTTTATCTTTTTTATAACTTACATTACTGGATATGTTCATTTTACACTGGCTGTCAATCTGTGCAATTGTGCTAGGGATTTTCAAGTGGCTTTTCCTGAAGGTTATATTGTGACAACACAACAGTCTTTGAATTTGTTAAAAGACTTGTTTGTTCAATGATTTGTTCATGATTCATTAACGAACAAAACAACCCTACAGTGTGTTTTTTTTATGAGATGCTGTTGATTTTATTTTTTTTGTTTGTGATAAATATGTTGCACCTGTGCAGGCCAGATTTATGAGGTTCAGGAAGACAGTTTTTAGCATACAAAAATATTATTTAATAATTTGTTGTGTTGTCAGCCTTAATGTAGATGTTATTGGTCAGTTGATGAATTTTGTTTAAGAATCATTTCAAGACAAAATAAGTTTGTGTCTGATGAAATAACAAAATATCAAAACAGCTTATCAGAATTATAATTTTTTGCATTATTGTAAATAAAGTGTTGTCATTGTTCAAGAATGTAACTGGCTCGTAATCATAATCTGTATCAAAAAGTTGTTGTTGTTAATTTATAGAGACCAGTTCTAGCTTTCACAATAAAATGCATTTTTCTCTTCCTTTTAACATTCTTCCTGTTTTTGTATTTTAAATTCAAGTCAGTCATTGGCTGTCAATTCAAATATTTAGTCTGATATACAGTATGTCTGTCTATTTGAACATGTTGTTTAGATTATATATTTGCATATCTGGTGGTTTATGTGACATGCAGCAGATCTTTCATATACATTCTTGCGACAGCTGTGAAGTCTACAAAACACAAAACAGATTTCTGTACATCCAGAGAGACTGGACATTCACTCTTCAGGTGATAAAACTCTTCTTATAAACTAGAGATTTTATGTATGACTGTAGGCAACATGAGTGAACATTTGCTTGTTTTTATTAATAGAACATGATGCTTTAAAGTCATTTTATCTAGAATTATAGAATGTATTGAAAATTTAAAATTGTACTTCAGATTGTTGTTTTGTTTCATTTGCAGACTGAAATGTTACGCTTGTTAATTTTAAAATAAAACATATATAATTGGATCTTTTTTCGAATGACCAGTCTATTCTGGTTGAACCTGAGACAGTGTGTTTTGAGATAATAAAAAAAAGCTTATAAAGTTGATCATTTTACATTGCAGTTTTGCAGTCTTGCAAGAAGTTCTTGAAAGAACTGTCTCATTTCAGCTGTTCTGATAAACTGGGACAGCAGCTAAATATGATATCAGTTGGGATAGTTTGCAAATTTCAGTATTTATAGACCATGACGGTCTACATGGTCTTGAAATATATTCACATAATCATCTGGGCATCCAGAAAAACATGAATGTGCTCTTTACTTTTATGAGACTCTAAAGTTAATTCATTAATTATTGAATCTTTTTATGTTGCATTTCGTAAACTAGACATAATCTACATTCATAATAGAAAATTATATTTCAACTATTGAATATTTAAGGGCTAAATTTATCTGGCCCAGTTTTCCTGACATCACCCTACTTTTCCCCCTGTAGAGGCAAAATTAGTACCAGTTTTGTGGACAAACACAGAGGAGATGAATAACTCGACTATGAACTTCACCACACCTGAAGCATCTACAAATTCCACAAATCATTTAATTGGGATAATGACCATCCTGGAAAGTTATATGTGCAGCCTCAATGTTTTGTTCGGCTTCCCTACACACTCCTATATTATATGGCTCATCGTCACAGGAACAGGAAGTGGAGTTGCATCAGACTTCTTCATCCTCAATCTCTCTGTTTCTGAGATTGGTTTCTGTCTGTACTGTTTGTTTTTTGCATTTAATTATTTTACTGGGTTTTTATTTCTAATATTAATAGGGTTTTTATTAGGATTACTTGTCACTGGTCGTCCTCTGTTTCAGTGTTTGATCTGTGTTGAGCGTTACCTGGCAGTGGTTCATCCTGTAACCTTTCTGAAGTACAAACCTCTCAGATATAGAGTGATCTGCTGCACTGTGGCCTGGATAATTTGTCTTGGCTCTTGTTTGTGCTGCATGTTTACTACAGAACAATTTAATTATGAGATGTACATATACTTCTACTCGATTCAGTTTCTCCTCTTCTTCTTCATCCAGTTGTTTTGTCTTGTGGCTGTTCTCAGAGCTCTGAAGCAGTCAGGACCAGGAGAGAGAGGGAGAGAGAGAAAAGAGGAAAACAGCATGAAGAGAAGAGCATTTCATCTCATTCTAATAACTACCGTGACTATGACTAATATATATATGCCATTAATTATCTCAGGATTCTATTTCATTCTTACCCAGCAGCTTATTGCGAACCTTTTTTCTGTTGGTTTGGTTTGTTTTATTCTGGCTGGTTTTGTTCAGCCTGTTCTTTATCTGCACCGGGCTGGAAAGCGTTCCTGCTTTTGTTGTTTTTAGTACATTAAATGGTTTAATTTTCAATGGAGAACATTTGACACTCTAAAAAAAATATATAAATGCATCGCATGTGTTAAATGTGTTGCACCTGTGCAGGCCAGATTTATGAGGTTTAGGAAGATACTTTTTTTTAGCTTTCAAAAATATTATGTAACAATAATTTGCTCTGTTGTCAGCCTTAATGTAGACGTTATTGGTTTGTTGATTAATTTTGTTTAAAACCATTTCAAGACAAAATAAGTTTGTGTCTGATGAAATAACAAATGGAACACACTTTAATGTAAATAAAGTCTTGTCATTGTTCAAAAATGTAACTGGCTCGTAATCATAATCTGTATCAAGTAGTTGTTGTTGATCATTTATAGCACAAATAAAATGTAGTTTTAGTCTTCCAGTGAGTTTTCAGTGAGACCAGTTCCAGCTTTCACAATAAAATTAAATTTTTTTCTCTTCCTGTTAACACAAATAATACCGTCTTTTTCAAACTCATTTTTACTTTTAATATTTGCATATCTGATGTTTTATGTGAGGTGCAGCATATAAAATCATGCACATATTATATTCCTGTGGCAGCTGTGAAGTTTGTGTCTACAAAACACAGCACACAGATTTATATACATCCAGAGAGACTGGACATTCACTCTTCAGGTTAAAAATCGTTATTATTTGTTTTATTTATTTATTATTATTTTATTTTATTTTATATTGTGTTGTTTTTACTCCATAATATTCAACATTTTTGCTTCAAGGTTTAGCATGTAAGATGGTTTAACTACAAAGCAAAACAGATTTGTTTTTTTATGGTAGAGTTTTAGATTAGTGGGGAAAACATCCATTTAAAGGAAATATAATAAATGATGAATGAGATCTTCTATATGAACTATAAAAGTAAAATTTGACGAATGTATGTCAAATTACTTTATTTGAATTTCATAGGATCCTTTCATGAGCCTAAATAGATGTTGTTTTTCTCCGCTGAAAAGACAGAAACAGAGGAGATGAATAACTCTACACTGAACTTCAGCATGCATGAAGAATCTACAAACTCCACAGATTTTTCTGTTGGGCTGTCCAGTTGGGACATGTTGGAGAGTTCTCTGTTTTGCTTCAATTTGCTGTTTGGTTTTCCGACACACTCCTATGTTGTATGGCTTATCATCACTGGAACAGGAAGTGGAGTTGCATCGGAGTTCTTCATCCTCAATCTCTCTGTTTGTGAGACTGCTTACAGTCTGAGTGCTATTTTCAATCTACTGTCATTTTTCTTTTCAAAACTCATGATAAGAAGACATTTTTTTCAAGGATTCGCCATCACTGGTCGTCCTCTGTTTCAGTGTCTTATCTGTGTTGAACGTTACCTGGCAGTGGTTCATCCTGTAACCTTTCTGAAGTACAAACCTCTCAGATATAGAGTGATCTGCTGCACTGTGGTCTGGATAATCACTCTTGGATCCTGTTTGCTCACAATGTTCATTTCGGAGAATGTTATAGCACACACGTGGTTCTTCTCAACACTACCTCTTCTTTCTCTCCATTCATTTGTTTTGTCTTGTGGCTGTTCTCAGAGCTCTGAAGCAGTCAGGACCAGGAGAGAGAATGAGAGAGAGAGAGGAGGAAAACCACATGAAGAGAAGAGCGTTTCATCTCATTCTAATAATTACAGTAAGCATGAGTATTATATATGAGCCATACATAATAATAGGACTCGCTTTCATTTTGACTCAGCAGTTTATTAAGGAACTCTTCTCTTTTAGTTTTATTTGTTTTATTCTGGCTGGTTTTGTTCAGCCTGTTCTTTTTCTGCACTGGACTGGAAAGCTCTCCTGCTTTTGCTCTCCATTAAACATTCAATTGTTCAGCCTTACCAAGTTAAATTATTGAACCATTTTAATACATTAGGCAAACAAAAAGTAAGTTATATTTTTTAGCTTTCAAATTAATTTTCCTGTCCTTTCATGACATCAAAACATGGTAATGAGATTGGACCAGGAGAGAGAATGAGAGAGAGAGAGGAGGAAAACCACATGAAGAGAAGAGCGTTTCATCTCATTCTAATAATTACAGTAAGCATGAGTATTATATATGAGCCATACATAATAATAGGATTCTCTTTCATTTTGACTCAGCACTTTATTAAGGAACTCTTTTCTTTCAGTTTTATTTGTTATATTCTGGCTGGTTTTGTTCAGCCTGTTCTTTACCTGCACCGAGTTGGAAAACTCATCTGCCTTCGCTCTCCATAAAACATTAAATTAGCTGTCTCATCTCTTACGCAAAGAAAATATATTTCCCAATATATGAATGATCAATATATTAAACCACATAATGGTATATTAGAAATTATACAGAATAATATATTGTATAAATATATTACAATATATTGAATAATACATAAGGAATTGCCGTTTTTCATATATTCAAAATTATGTGACAATATATTTACTTATATATCACAATATATGTCATTTTATAATCAGTAATACACTTTATAATATATAGATGTACATGTGATAAGATATGGTACTGCATGTGTAACAATATATTGAACATATAACATGGTATCATGGTTTCTAAATATATGTATATATCAATATATAGCTATTTATTGTCAATGCATATATTGCTGTATATTGAAAAATATAAGCGCTAGTTTCCAATATATGGAAATGTATTATGTAATATATCGCATTATATTTTGCAGTATATTACCATATATGTTTTGTTTCGTAAAGGATTCTAAATTCAGATGAAATTATTTTTTCAATAAATTGCTTCATTGCTAATGCATCACTGGCATTTTTGCATTGATGTAAATGAGGTGTTGCAAGTGTTCAACATGGAATTTTCACTTGGAATGTTTAGAGGCTATTTTTTTTCTGTTTCTATGTTTACCCTCAAAGGCGATTTTATATTTGCTTCTAATATTTTCATATCTGCTTCATGCATATATAAATATATTTTCTTGTGACAGCTGTGAAGTCAGTCTACAAAACACAGCACAGATATGTATATACATCCAGAGCAGTGGTGTAGTCCTAAAGAAAAAAAAAGTGGTTTACTATTACCCAGTCACCCCCCAACCCCCAGTCCCACCACCACCACCACCACCACCAAAAAATAAATAAAAAAATTAAATATTGTTGTTGGTTTATTAGTAATTTATATAGAAATTTGGTCATATCAATACAGTGCACTCTAAAATTGGTCAACAGATTATTTTTCAAGTAGTCTACAGCATGACTTCCAGTTTGTTCCAGCCCATCTGTCGACGCATTATTACACATTAATGATAACCTGTAATTGAATGTTCTGTTCATTTAGAGAGAATCATCCCATCACTGATTTATTTGTGAATAAAATCCTTGACTGTCTCATTCTACTTTTAGATTAACTCTGTTCTGGGTAAATGTAGTTGTTATTTGCAGGCGTTCTTTCCCCCAATAAATTGCTCATTGCTAATGCAGCATTGACTTTTTCAATTTAGAGGGCTGCCACAGATATTACTTCTTTTTTAAATGTTAAATTAAATCACACGCAGATACTGTACATACCTTACAGTAGATTTTGCAATCTTACAAATTTGCATCATAGATTGTAAAAGTGTTGCAGCTGTGCATGCCAGCGTTATTATAAATATTGTTTAAGAAGATTTATGTTTTTAGCTTGTCAAACTAAGATTATATAACTTTTTTCCCAGTCTTATTGAAATTAATGTTCAGATGATAAATGATGTTCAAATGTTGCTTGGTGATAAACGTCTAGTCAAGATATGTCAGAAAATTACAATATGAGATAAAATACGAAAACTCACAATTCTGTATTCTTTTCTAAGAAGAGGTATTATTCACAATATAATGAAGCCACAAACTTTTCTTAGGCTTCCCTGCTTTTTCTGTGCAATATAACCCATATGATGGTTACAAATTGACCCATAAAGTGTCATTTGTTTGCATAAATGTAAACGAACTGTTGTATGCAGTCAACATGCAATTTTCCACTTAGAACTAAGATGCTTTTTTTCCCGTTCCTATATTTACTCATAATGTCACGGTCACGGTGTGTGGAAACAGGCAGGGATGACGAAGACGACAAGAATTCCAATAAGCACTTTAATATCCACAACAGGTAACATCCAGGCAGGTCAAGAACACACACACAC
>NW_015656608.1:100166-100503 GCF_001515625.1 Sinocyclocheilus rhinocerous
CTGGGCTGAACTGGGGATCAAGAGCCCTTCCTGGGCTGAACTGGGGATCAGGAGCCCTTCCTGGGCTGAATGAAAAATCAGGAGCCCTTCCTGGGCTAAACTGGGGATCAGGAGCCCTTCCTGGGCTTAACGAGGAATCAGGAGCCCTTCCTGGGCTAAACTGGGAACCAGGAGCCCTTCCTGGGCTAAACTGTGGATCAGGAGCCCTTCCTGGGCTGAACTGTGGATCAGGAGCCCTTCCTGGGCTGAACTGGGGATTCCGAGGTCTCTCCGGGCTGAACTGGTGATCAGGAGCCCTTCCTGGGCTTAACTGGGGATCAGGAGCCCTTCCTGGGCT
>NW_015656608.1:100705-111989 GCF_001515625.1 Sinocyclocheilus rhinocerous
GCGGGGCTTCGCTCCGGCTCGTGGATTGCGGCGGGAAATGGCTCTCCGTCATCAGTGGGCTCAGACTTATGCTCCGTACCGCGGGGAGATGGTGGGCTGGGCTCAGGGTCCTGAGTGGGGCTGGTGTTGTTGCCAGCGATGTCCACGGTCAGATGGGACTTGCAGGACACCAGCACCCACTCGATGAAGGTGGCGAGGCATAACACGAAAATAAAAACTGACAAAAAACGGAAAAACAAACAAGGGGAAAGACGCCGCTATACTTTACTTGGGGTCGGTTATTCTGTCACGGTGTGTGGAAACAGGCAGGGATGACAAAGATGACAAGTATTCCAATAAGCACTTTAATATCCACAACAGGTAACATCCAGGCAGGTCAAGAACACACACACACACGGGGTAACATTCACAATAACCAACAACTAAAGCTCAGACAGACAGGAACTAATATAGGGTGGATGATTAGTGGCAGACAGGTGAGCACAATGAGGGTAATTAACTAATGATTAGTACGGGCTAAACCAACAAAAGGGGAAGAACGCCACAGGGGCGTTACACATAAGACTATCCATCTTTTTGAATTTCATATTTACTTCTAATATTTTCATATCTGGTTCATCTAATTGTTATATGTGATAGACTTTAACATTTGTAAAAGAGGTAAGAATGTGAAAGCCATTTAAGGGAAATATAAACAATCTGTATGGAATTTTCATGCAAGCACAGGCTATGTAAGTAAAATAATACTTTATTTGAATTTAAACAATCACACTCTGAAGTCATTTAGTATCGGATTGCATTTGTCTTCTGTTATTTAGTTGCTTTGGTATTGTGTCGTACAGAATGACTCACAGTGGTGTATGAAAGTGTATTATAATGACCTGTAAATGTTTTCTGTTTAATATCGAAATGTTCCTTTTAATATAGAATTGTGTGGAATTACATATTGTTTGAAAACCTTTAGACTTTTTCATACAGTCTGAATTACAATTGCACTTCTCTCTTACTGTTGATCACAGAAGCTGTATTTTCTACATATATTTATTTTGAACTGAGAAGACAGACACAGACAAGATGAATAACTCTACAGTGAACTTCACAACACCTGAAACATCTATAAACTCCACAACTCATGCCTTTTGGTTAGTGAACAGACTGGACATCTTTCTGTACAGCATCAATCTTCTGTTTGGTTTTCCTACACACTCCTATGTTATATGGCTCATCGTCACAGGAAAAGGAAGTGGATTTACATCAGGATTCTTCATCCTCAATCTCTCTGTTTGTGAGATTGGTAACTATCTGGAATGTTTGTTCTATATACTATATAATTGTATTTTGTTTTCACACCTCACAACATTAACATGGTTTTTATTAGGTCTATGCATCACTGGTCGTCCTCTGTTTCAGTGTCTGATGTGTGTTGAGCGTTTCCTGGCAGTAGTTCATCCTGTAACCTTCCTGAAGTACAAACCTCTCAGATATAGAGTGATCTGCTCCACTGTGGTCTGGATATTTATTCTTTGCTCCTGCTTGTGCAGCATGTTTAGTTTCATCTCAAATATAGATAATGTATATACATGGTTCTTCTCACCACAGTTTGTCATTTTCTTCTTCATTCAGTTGTTTTTTTGTCTTGTGGCTGTTCTCAGAGCTCTGAAGCTGTCAGGACCAGGAGAGAGAGCAAGAGAGAGAGATGAGGAAAACCACATGAAGAGAAGAGCGTTTCGTATCATTCTAGTAAATACTGTGACTATGTCTATTATATATATCCCATTTATTATCTCAGGGATGTCTGTCATTCTGACAACATTTTATTAAGGAACTTTTCTCTTTTGGCTTTTTTTGTTACATACTAGCTGGTTTTGTTCATCCTGTCCTTTATCTGCACCGAGCTGGAAAACTGTCCTGTCTTTGCACTCCATAAATCATCAAATTTTTCAGCGTTAAATTACTGAACCTCAAAACATGTTTATTATGTGAGCCTTTGCCATTTAGTCTTATAGAAATTCACCATTAACTTTTTTTGTTTAATATAGTTGTTATTTGTTTTTCCAATAATGCAACATTGCCAGAATTTTGAGGCCACAATATACATGAAGGACTATAATGCGATAAGAGCTCGCTCAAGTACTGAGGCGCTAAACCATTTAGTGGATCAGCAGGATTTTAAAATGTATGCGATGACCAGCTGGAGTTTGATTATTAAGCGTGCAGTTCAACCACCCAGTAAAGCATTACAGTAATCTAATGCTTGTTTTTTTACAGTAATTACAGTAATCTAATCAAATGGTTTTTGGGGGCTCAAGCCCCTGCCCTTTTTCAAAATTATTCAAAAGTGCCCCTCTCAGACAAATATCAATGATATTGTGGTCAATAAAACAAAATGCATTTGAATTATAATTAACATGACAATGTGTACAAAACAGTAACTAATCGCTCAAAAGTCGGAAAATTCTTGTTTATTTTTACATTTCTGTCAATCTGAGGCGTTGCTATGGGTTGCGTGCGTTTTGCTTGACTGACTGAATATTCCACAGCCTGTTCAGAAACCTAGGCTCTCAAGCCATAAGTTCTTTCAGAGAGTGGGTTGACGTAAGAGAGGAAAAAAATAAACCAAACAATATTTTAAACTTTTTTCATCATTAATCAAAGCTAGTGAGTCGATTTATTTAAAAATCCATACATTATATATTTTAGAATATTGCATAATTCATCAATATCCGTTTGCCATAATACACCAACCAATCATGATCTGGCACAAGAAGTTCAAATTTTATTAGACAATAATGTGAAGTGGAGCGGTCATTTTCCGTTCTTATTCATAAATCGGTTGAAAATGGCATGGGACAGACAAGCTTACATTTGTGAAGCGATCTGGATCTGCGGTTTGTCTCATTTTATAAATCAAATTACATCGCTGAGAAACTGGATGCTAAATGACTACAAAAGCACTTCACAAATCCTTGCATCGCCAAAAGTCTCAATAATGGTAATCAGTAATCAGTTCACTATATGATACACACGTTTACTATGTCATGAAACTATCATAGTTAATGAAGCCCAAGTGCCACCTACAGGCCTATTTTGTGAAGTGTAGGCTGGCGAAATGGTGGCGTGAAAAGGACTTTATTATATTACCATTTTTGATAATTATGCATCATTATGAAAGTGTCTTGCTCATCAAGCCTGCATTTATTTGATCAAAAATACAGTAATATTGTGAAATATTAGTACAATTTAAAATAATGTTTTTCTATTTTCATATACTTTAAAATATCATTTATTTATGTTAAATAATGAATAATGAATTTTCAGCATTATTACTCCAGTCTTTGGTGCATGATCTTTCAGAAATCATTCTAATATGCTGATATATTATGTTGAAACAGTTGTGGTGCTTTTTTTTTATTATTATGTATTTATTTATTTATGGAACCTGTGATACTTTTTTGGGGTTCACTGATAAATAAAAAGAACAGCATTTATTCAAAATAGAGATGTTTTCTAACAATATCAATCTTTACTATCACTGTTTCTATCAATTTAACAAATCCTTGCTGAATAAAAACTAATTTCTTAAAAAAAAAATACTGACCTCAAGCTTTTGAATGATATTGTATATTGTTACAAAAGTTATATTTTAAATAAATGCTGTTCTTTTTTTTTTACTTTTTATTAGTCAAATAATCCTGAAAAAAGAATCACAGGTTTCCAACATTGATAATAAATCAGCATGGCATAAAATGTATTTTGAAAAGTATATCAACATTTTGATCAAATAAATGCAGGCTTGATGACCATAAGTGACTTAATAGTAAAATAGTAAAATAGTAATATATCCGAACTTTTGACCTATTTTCATTATTTTATTTATTTTTTAATTGCCCCCATTTAACATTTGAGCCCCTGTCCCTGAGGAACTCTCTGCACATCCCTGGAGCAGAATGACTCTGGATTTGAACCTGTAAATGTTAGACTGTAATTCTGGAATGTTTCCAATTATTTGGAATTATGTGGAATTACAATCTGTTTGAAAACCTTTACATTTAATGGTAAACAAACAGACAAAATTATTAACATCATTATTATTTCTAGTCTTGAATACATTTACAATACTCCCTTCCTCTAGATCACAGTTGTATCATTATTTATAAATAATTTGTGAAATCTACAAACTCTACAACATAACATTCAGTTCCTGAACAGCCTGGAAAACTGTGGCTTAAGCATTAGTTTGCTTTTTGGTCTTCATATAAACTTCTATGTTCTATGGCTCATCATCACAGGAAGAGAAACTGGAGTTGCATCAGAGTTCTTCAACCTCAGTCTCTCTGTTTGTAAGCTTGGTAACTGTCTAAATTCTTTGTTTTGTATACTTGATAATTGCATTTGTTTTTTTTACACTTCACAACATTACCAGTTTCCATCATTACCAGGCATAACTGCTCGTCCTCTGTTTCAGTGTCTGATCAGTGTTGAGCGTTACCTGGCAGTGGTTCATCCTGTAAACTTTCTTTAAGTACAAACCTCTCAGATATAGAGTGATCTGCTGCACTGCGGCCTGGATAATTATTTTTGGATCCTGTTTATTCTGTGTCTTTATTTTAGTCTCACTCAGCATTGTGCCATATGTATGGTTCTTCTCAACACAGTTTCTCATCTTCCTTTTCATCCTGTTGTTTTGTCTTGTGGCTGTTCTCAGAGCTCTGAAGCAGTCAGGACCAGGAGAGAGTGATGAGAAAAAACACATGAAGAGAAGAGCAATAACCAATTATAATAATAACAATGAAGATGATTATCCAATATTTATTTGCCATTTTAACTTAACAATGTTAAGTTTTTGACATTTGGTTTCCTGCTTTTCTTTTTTATGTACTGGCTGGCTTTGTGCCACCTGCTCTTTATTTACAATAGATTGGAACACTCTTCTGCCACTGTTCATCATAAAACACGATATTGTATGTTTTACATTAGCAACTAAACCTTATTTTATCTTTTTATTGCTAATATTATATACAGTTACATTATTTCGCCGGTAGGTGGCGCCAAGTGACCTTTTCTTTTTGAATCATTTTAGTCGACTGATTCGTTCAAACTTACTGATTTATTAAGGAAGAAAACACCACTACATGCTGCAAGTAGATGTACAGTTAATTGTTTTATTAATCTTCGTTGGTGGGAAAAAAAAAGACAAATTTTGTATCTAAGCCAGTGGGCTATAATATATTAAATTAAACAATGTAATTTAACTAAATAACAAAATGGTAGCCTGTCTCTTTAAGATCTTCGCGGTAAAAGTTACAGGAGGAACAAGACAAGCAGAGAGCGAGAAGCGAGACCAGTCACGATTACAAACAGATTTTTGAGTATTTTGTGCGGAAAAATTTATTTAATGCAAGAAGATGTTCATTTGATTTAATAGATTTAATGGATATTGGATTTGTGTTTATGAATGAGCTCAATACGGAGGTATTTAACTTTGTGATTTGTACATCTCTGCTCAGGATTCAATATGGAGCCGCTCAAATCAAAAGGATCGAGTGACTGGTAGGATGTTGCAATTTTATTTATTTTATTTTTTTTTACAATGGACGATTATTTAAAATTTAATGTTGATATGGAGATTGACTGTGTCCTTCTGCATCTGTGTGGTTTGGACAGCCGTGGTTGAACTGTTGTTTTATTTTGGAAAGAGTACTGTGAATGCTTTTAGTTGTGGTTTTACATCCGTTTTCCCCCTTTGTGAATATTGGATCATTTTAAGTTTTTAAACATAATTATTGTGAATCTGAATTGAATTTTGAATTGAAATTGAACTGGTTGCTTTGCAGATTTCCATGAGACTGTATTCCATTGAGAAAGAGTAGCCTACTGCTATCAATAAATGTAGTTACTAAGGGGGGAAAAAAAGTACAAAGACATTAAAATTATGATCCTCTCTGTCAAAATAGTTGCTATCTTAAAGGGTAATTAGGTCACCCAAAAATAAAAAATTTGCCATGTTTTACTCACCCTCAAGGCATCCTAAATGTTTAACCATTAAAAGTTGTCCTGATTTCCCTTTTGTCCCGTTATTTATTTATTTTAACTAGCGATGTCTGCCTCACTAGTTGGTTTTCAACAGGTTTCACTTTATTAGAGAGAACATTTTTGAAGAGTGAGATTTTAGACCTCCACAAGTATAATTAAACCTGTACACACACACACACACACACACACACACTACCCCAAGGCCTAACCCTACCGCTACACATAATCCTCATGCACATTTCTGCTGCATGTTTGTTTAGCGATTTGAATCATGGGAACCGCTGGATGCCTTCATGATGTAGGGGGAGTGGCCTGAAACCTGAATACACACTACAAGGTCAAATGAGCACACAAACACGCAGAGAGCTATGCTTGTAATCATGACCAACTAAATATGTTAATCTTCCCTGATTTTGTGTGCAGGATACTTTCAAACTCTTTGATGAAAGAATCTTAAAATGTTTATCATAACACTAACCACAGAGTAGAAATGGGAAGAATTGTGTGCAGTTGTGTGCTATTGAAATGTTTTAAAACACTATCTATCATTTTAAACCTAATGTTTTTTTGTTTTTTTTTTGACTGCGTTGTTTGCATATATATTATTTTATGTTAAATGTTGCATATTAAAGGGGTCATGTGATGTTATTTTAAAGATCATTATTTTGTGTATTTGGTGTAACAAAATATGTTGACATGCTTTAATGTTCAAAAAACACATTATTTTTTTCAAATACTGTACATTATTGTAGGTCCTCTATGCCCCGCCTCTCTCAAACACGTCCTTTTCAACAAAGCCCCCTCCTTTGACAAGCGCAGTGCAGTTCACTCTCCTTTGGGCGGCATTATGCTAATATTTACACAAAGTGACGTAGTTATGTGGGGGCGTGTTAGAACGAGCCGTTTTAGGTAGGAAGCGTGGTTAACTCTTAACTTTTATAAAGAATATCTCTTTGGATTTGAGACTTTAGTCTTTGCAACTTTACAGATCTTCTTTATGCACCAAGAGCTTGTAACACTCCAAAGAGAAAGGAAAACGTGAAATCGCATCATATGACCCCTTTAAGCTGTGCAAATATGTCCTTGTGACAACTTTGAAGTGAGACTACAAAAACAGCAGAGTTGTATTTACATCCAGAGAGACTTGACATTCACTCTTCAGGTGACAAACTTTTATTTTTTGTATTAATTTGTTAGTTATTCCATTTAGAAATATGCAACATATCTGTGTGATTATCAGACATAGTTTAAAAGGCAAGGACAAGTAAAATGATTTAGCTTCTGAGTAAATCAGACTAAGGTGTTGTGTATCAAATACGCTGCTTTGTATCAAGTATACAAATGTTTTCCCTAACCTATTCAAAGACAACATTTAGAAAATCAGATTTTTTTATATAACTGATTAAAAAAATCTAAATAGTACATTGTGATAATGAATATAATTGTACAGTATCTTAAAGGGGTCATATGACGCTGCTAAAAAGAACATTATGTTGTGTATTCGGTGTGATGCAATGTGTTTATGCAGTTTAAGGTTAAAAAACACATTATTTTCCACATACTGTACATTATTGTTGCTCCTCTATGCCCCGCCTTTCTGAAACGCGTTGATTTTTACAAAGCTCATCGTTCTGAAAGGCGAGTTGTGTATGCTGATTGGCCAGCTATCCAGTGCATTGTGATTGGCCGAATACCTCAAGCGTTTTACGGAAATGTTACGCCCCTTACCATACTGTGATGCCGTCTCCCGGCATGACGAGACAAAACCAATAAAACCCATTACAAACAAGGTATTTTTTGCATCCAGTGGGAACATAATTACTGATTATAATGACTTATACTGTGTTTTTACGCGTTGCGTATCGCACCGCGTAAAGATAAAACCAATTCTGAATTTGTGATCGGAGAAACGACAAACAACAAGCGTTACTCTACATGGCTCAAAATTCGCGTTTGAATCACCAGTGGCAAATTCTTTAAATATAAAAAAACGTACTTACAGGCTGGAGTCAGAAGCGCGGAGAGGTGTGCCTGAAGCGTGAATCCTTATAAGGGAAAACATGATTCCTAACACCGTTTCTACACCAGACGCGAGCGGAAAAATACTATAAAACCACTGATCTATAATAGATATTTATTATATATAGATCAGTCTATAGAACTCATTATAATCAGTGATGCTGTCTACACTGTGAATGCAGTTTCCTTTTAAGTATTAAAGAATTACTGTTCTATGCATTATTGTTTTTAAATTACCTGTGCATGAAAGTCATTTAATATTGGAGTGTTATGGTTATTTGGGTTTAAATTGGGAATGCTGAGACTGGAATATATAGATTTTTTTTTTCTTACATAATAGTTTTGACTTTTCATGCAGTCTTAATTGCTTCATTCATTTGCATTTATCTCTTCAAATAGATGTCTATTGCAAATAATACCTCATTTTATGAGGTTTTGAGCTTAGAAGAGAGAGGAGATGAATAACTCTGTAGTGAACTTCACCACACCTGACGCATCTACAAACTCCACAATGGATTCATTTTATCTAATCACCAGAATGTGTGTGTCCATCTTCAGTTTCTTGGTTGGTCTTCCTACACACTCTTATGTTATATGGCTTATTATCAAAGGAACAGGTGGAGTTGCATCAGAGTTCTTCAACCTCAATTTCTCACTTTGTGAAATTGGTAACTGTCTGAAAGGTTTGTTTGTTCTACTGTCATTTTGGTTTTCAAGTCTCAAGACATTGTCACAGATTTTGCAAGGACTTTCCATCACTGGTCATCCTCTGTTTCAGTGTCTGATCAGTGTTGAGCGTTACCTGGCAGTGGTTCATCCTGTAACCTTTCTGAAGTACAAACCTCTCAGATATAGAGTGATCTGTTCTACTGCTGTCTGGATAATTACTTTTGGTTACTGTTTATTCTGCTTGTTAATTTTAATGTAATTTGCCATAAGCATCTATACATGGTTCTTCTTTATGCAGTTCCTATTTTTCTTCTCCATCCAGTTGTTTTGTCTTGTGGCCGTTCTCAGAGCTCTGAAGCAGTCAGGACCAGGAGAAAGAGGTAAAGAGAGAGAGGAGGAAAACACTATGAAGAGAAGAGTGTTTTATCTCATACTAATAACAACTGTTAGCATGGCTATCATATATTTGTCACATGTTTGTTTCCATGCCCCTATTTGGTCTTCCTGTTCCTTCTCCCTGATTGTTTATTATTTGTCCCAGGTGTTTCCCATGTTCATTGTGACATTAGTTCCAAGCGTTCCTCGTCTTCCCCTCAAGTCCTGTGTATTTATAATTAGTCTAATTCCTAGTTTCTTTGTCTGCTGTTAAACGTCTGTTCGCCCTGCTACGTGTGCGTCTTGCCTTTATGTCTCTTTATTTGGATGAATAAAGATGATTCTATGTTGAAGTACTCCGACGTCTCCTCGATTCCTGGTTCCAACACAGTAGCAGTAGCCGAAGCATGACAGAACAGCAGACCGATAAAAAGTAAGCGGCGCGCCTACTCCCCGAGTTTTTTTGTTTAGTTTTGAAAAGTTTTTTGTTTCTTCCCCACGGCATGGAGATTGCTGCTCGTTTCCTCTTCCTATCCCGCCAAGATCTCCCGTTCTACGAGTACTCCGGGGAGTTCTGCAAGCTCGCCGCGGTGACGGCGTTGGATGACGCCACCCTCAATCGTCTGTTCTGGCTTGGGGGCAACTTTCATCGCCCCGTGGACCTCCCAGACATCACTGGACTAAGTTGGAGAGAAGGGGTTTTCCGGTGTCTGGGGAGTGTCCGGTCCCGAGCCAGAACCATCCCGCCGTCGAGTCCGCCAGCTGTTCCCCTGTCAAGATCGCGGGCCGCCACTGGCTTAAGCCCGCCACCGTCCACGGCCCACTCTAGTTCACCGGCCGATCATATGGCAAGCCCAACGAACATTAATATGGCAAGCCCCCAAGCGTTCATGTGGCAAGCCCACCGGTGGTTCCTCAGTCAAGCCTGCCAGCCCCTGAGTTGGCTCCAAAAGCATGACAAGCATTACCATTTTCCAGTTTAAGAGTTGTCTAAGAGATTCTATCATTTGTCGTTGCATTTTTTTTTTGCATTCGTGTTTATACCACACATATAATACCTTGCCATGCTTTTGCATTTTGGACCAACTGCAATGCAGTAATTTTTTAACAAAATGTTTCTCGTAGAAGTCAGAAATTCAGGTTTTTTTTCTTCAGGTTTTTTTTCAGTTTTTCTTTCTATTCAAATGTTTAAGCCATTTGAATCAAATGTATCATTTTGCACCTCATGACTTTTTTTATTAATTTGCATATCCACTTTATGTGAAGTGTTGCGTATAAATCCATTTATCCATTTGACAGCTTTAAAGACTACAAAAACAGCACACAGTAAGTATTATTCCCATCTAGAAGGACTGGATATTCAGTCTTTAGGTGACAAATTCTTATATTTATTTTTGCAGTCAATAATATGCAAATAACAATGTGATCATCAGATAAAGATAATTTGTTTGATACTAATTAATGCAATATCTTTAAGTATTTTAGGTATTGCACAGCACAATTACTGAATTTGCGGATTTATTAAGTAAGTTTAACGATCATACCTGCACACGAAAATATTTTATTTTATTATATATATTTTATTTGGCTATTTGGATTTTTAATTTGGAACTGCAGAATTAGAGACTGGAATATGTTAGAAACATTTTTTTTTTACATCTTCACCTTGTTTTGACTTTTAGGATCCCGTTCCTCAGTCACGGCCAGGAGTGCCGTTCCCAGTCACGGCCAGGAGTGCTGTTCCCAGTCCCAGAGGATCCCGTTCCTCAGTCATGGCCAGGAGTGCCATTCCCAGTCCCAGAGGATCCCGTTCCTCAGTCTAGGTATTGCACAGCACAATTACTGAATTTGTGGATTTATTAAGTTACCTTAACGATCATACCTGCACACGAAAATATTTTATTTTATTATATATATTTTATTTGGCTATTTGGATTTTTAATTTGGAACTGCAGAATTAGAGACTGGAATATGTTGGAAACATTTTTTTTTTACATCTTCACCTTGTTTTGACTTTTTCCCATGCTGTCTTAAGCTGAAAAGATATGGAAGAAATTACTCCTCGTAAGCGCTTTCCAGAGCGCCCCCCAGGATTCCTAGATTTCCTCAAGATAATTTTTTTGGGGGGGGGGCATATACCCGTGGCCGAGCCAGCTAAGGCCACGGAGGATCCGCCATGGCCTCCCGA
>NW_015656608.1:111999-120281 GCF_001515625.1 Sinocyclocheilus rhinocerous
CTCCCTTATTGTTTATTATTTGTCCCAGGTGTTTCCCATGATCATTGTGGCATTAGTTCCAGGTGTTCCTCGTCTTCCCCTCAAGTCCTGTGTTTTTATAGTGAGTCTAATTCCTAGTTTTTGTCTGCTGTTAAACGTCTGTTCCCCCTGCTACGTGTGCGTCTTGCCTTTATGTCTCTTTATTTGGATGAATAAAGATGATTCTATGTTGAAGTACTCCGACGTCTCCTCGATTCCTGGCGAAGCACACAAGTTCCGGCGATCAGCTCGTGATCCGGTGTTTTCCGCGCTTCAGAACGGCTCCGTTAACAGTGAATGAATGCAGTGAACTCGTTATTGCACGTGCTGTGAGTTTAGCGCGTATTTGGGAATGCAACAGCCACCAGCTAGGCTTTATTTTCGCACCAGATGATGCAGCATTTCACTAGATTAATGAGACGTGTTTTTGAACGCATGTTTATATGAAATATTCATTTTCATTTATTTTACACTGCAAGGGTTGAGTCCACTTTGCCCCAGTTCCGCAGTGTCTATTTACACTAACTCTGCCCACCAACGTGTGATTGGACTAGTCAACACTTCAAACCACGGCTGGTAGATGTCATTTCCAGTGGTATAGATGGTAAAGCGGTATTGCAGTCTTTTTGACGCAATCGACCCGAGTTCGAACCCGCTTTTGCCGAACTTTTTTCCCTCCCTTTTCAAATCTCATATCACATCGGAAAGGCATGTATTTTCAATAAAAATTAAGGAAATAATCCAAAAGTTGAAAATAAAGTATCGGGTAGGGTAGTGTAGGGAGGGTTTATTGTGCCAATAATGTGGCATCCATTTAATAATTTGAATTAAAATTGTAATTTACTCTCAATACGTTATTATTGCATACTGTTTTAATTAAAATGTACTACAATAGTGAGGTGCAGATAATTTCCACTATTTGCATTAAGTGGTATAAATAGCAGAAAATCCTGCTATTTTAACATAGAATCTATAGCTCTTTGCACTTAGTGTAAATAGCATATTGCTAAAAAATACTGCTATTTTCACTTAGTGTAAATGGCATCTATCGCTAAGAAAATATGCTATTTTCACTTAGTGTAAATAGCAGCCGCCTTTTTTTTAAATATCACAATAAATATTGCATGGTTATCACAATAAATATTGTATGGTGGATATTGTATCGTGAGATTTTGATATCGTTACATCCCTAGTATTTTTTAAAACCTTACACTGTAAAAATGGTGTTTAATGTGATACTTAGTTTTTAGACATACACATTTACATTATAGAGTCTAGTGCATATATCACCAGGGCTCGAATTGAGAGGGGACGCGGGGGGATGGCATCCCCCTGGTTGAAAAAAAGTACAAAAAGCATGACCTCGGTAAAACCACCATCCCCCATTACCATCCCCTTTAGATTAATAATGTGTATTATATAAAACTTATCATGCAAATGAAATGTTAAAATTATCTACTAATGATAATTCACAAACTAAATAGTGGCGATTGGCCAATCAGAAATCTGTACTGTAACAAGCTGCTCACAAGCAGAAGCAAGTATTCGTCATTTTTCGCGCAAAATGGTTCAAGCGCAACTTTTGAAGTTCTTTAAAAAGAAGACAACAGAAAGGGCATGGTTTTTCCTTGATTAGAATTTAAAGACATTCCTTGGCATTATGTTATTGTGCTGTATGTGTGACTGTGAGGGATTGAGAGATGATAGCAGAGCTGACATTATAGAGTCACCGACTTTGCAAAAACCAAACAAAAACAAGTATTGAGAGTCCAAAAGCATTCGTAATACGTTGTTAAAATCAAAAGGTGCAACTGTGTTATTTAATTAACTAACAGTTTTATTTTTTTTTTACAAAGATTAATAGCTTCAGAAGCGAATGTAGCTATTGCTCATTACTAATTGTTAATGCAGTAACTAAGGTTAACTAATTAGATCATATTGTAAAGTGTTACTTATTGGTCTTTATAATTCTTTTGCACTTAATTTTTTTGTTTAGTTTATCACTTTATTGTATGTTAATGTTCAGTTCGTTTTGTTATAAGAAAAACAATTATTAAACCTGTTATAGTTTAGGATAACACTTTTTTGCAACTAAATTGCAATACCGCGATAATACCGTATACCGTGATAAAAGCATTTGCAATTAATCGCAACATGAACATTTCATACCGTCATATGCCTAGTTGTGCACAACCACAACCTTGATTTTGGGAAGGGGTATGATATGACCTTTTATGATAGGAGTGACATTGACAATTCTGGTCTTACAACAACATTTCAAGTTTAACTAAGCCATGCTTTAATGGTGGAAAAGAAGAAGAAAACTCAAACACACACACACACACACACACATTAAGAAAAAAGTGGTTCCTTCTAGAACTGTTCACTGAAAGGTTCTTTGGGGAACCTGAAGAGGTTCTTCTATGACATTGCTGTGAAAACCCTCTTTTGAAACCTTTGTTTTAGAGTGTAGTTCCATAATTCTTAAGGGATCATCCTGGTAAACAGAAGACAAATAAGACAAAGTTTTTTTATTTTCTTTCTTTCTTTGCTCTTGAGTATGGATCCCAGTTTTGCATCTGTGAGTCATGAACATAGACCTTAGCTGAGGTGAGAGATGCCCCAAGATCTTTAAAAAAAAAATTTGCATAGATTTTGTTTTGTAACATATTGCATATATGCTTGTGACAGCTGTAAAGTGAGACTACAAAACAGCATAGAGTAACATTTACATCCAGAGAGACTGGACATTCACTCTTCAGGTGACAAACTCCTTTTTGATTGATTTGTTTTTTGAGTAGTATGCAAAAACATCTATGTGATTTGTCCCACGTAGTTTAAGTGGTATTGGCAGGTTTGATTTATTAGCTATTGAGTAAAATGGGTCTGAATTATATTGTTTCACTAGACAGTTTGATTATAAATATAATAATAATTGTTTTATTTTAATATTTAGTTCTTTTAAATTTTACATTACTAAGTATGGAATAGAGTTTAGCAACTTTTTTATTTTATAATTATGTGAAAATTACCTTTATTCCAGAGTAATTTAATATTGGAAGACTCTGGTAATGTGGAGTTTTGTACAGTTAGAGAATGGGTTGATTGATTTTGATTCCATTTGTTTTGGCTTCTTCAGTGCAATACATTTACACTTCTCTCAGATCACCGTTACAGCTAATTATACATTCTGAAATGAGAAGATTAAGGAGCAAATAAATAACTCTACAATGAACTTCACTGAATCTGAAGCATCCATAAATTATTCCTCTGAACTAATTAATAGACTGGCAGTTATTATGGGCAGCTTTAGTTTCCTGTTTGGTCTTCCTACAAACTGCTATGTTATATGGCTCATCATCTCAGGAACAGGAAGTGGAGTTGCGTCAGAGATCTTCAACCTCAATCTCTCTGTTTATGAGATTTGCGTTTTGATCGTCGTAGGGTCAGTTTGGTTTTCAAGTGTCAACATAATGAGACTGTCAACTTGAAATCGCCACCATTGGCCGGTCTCTGTTTCAGTGTCTGATGTGTATTGAGCGTTACCTGGCAGTGGTTCATCCTGTAACCTTTCTGAAGTTCAAACCTCTCAGATATAGAGTGATCTGCTGCACTGCGGTCTGGATAATAACTATTGTATCCTGTTTGTTCTTCATGTTTATTATAGTTTTGCACCATGATAAAACACAAACAGCTGTATTATTCTCTCTGGTCCAGTTTGTACTCTTCCTCTCCATTCAGTTGTTCTGCTGTTTGGCTGTCCTCAGAGCACTGAAGCAGTCAGGACCAGGAGAGAGAGAGAGGAAGAAAACCACATGAAAAGAAGAGCATTTCAAGTCATTCCAATAACTACTGTGAACACAGTTATCATACACATCCCAAATGCAGTCTTAGGATTTGTTACTGTTTTGACACATCAATATAGTAATGCACTTTTGCTTATACTGGTTTGGCTTATTTAATGTTGGCTGGTTTTGTTCACCCTGTTTTTTATCTGCACCGGACTGGAAATCTGTTCAGCATCTGTTCCTGATTAGACATGCTAAATAATGTATTACAAAATCAAATAACTAACCCAGCCAAACCATTTTTTTTTAAGCTCATGATCCTTGAACATGTTAGTGTAGCTCTCCTTTAGTCACTATTTAATTTAGATGTGTCCAACGGCCCCACCACTTAAAAATAAAAATTGTCCATAAAATCATTGTGTTTGTGTATGTGTTTTTAAGATATAAATTAAGCCTTTTCTGTGTGTTTATTAGATGTGGTTGTTTTTAATAAATTACTTAATTGATTATCCAGTGTAAATTTAGATAATTTGTATTCTATTTTTTCTTTCTAGTATTGTCTTAGGAATCTTATGAAAAAGGCTTAAAATATTACGATGATAGATTGATATAGAGTCATGAACACAGACCATACAGTAGCTGAGATGAGAGATACCTGTGATGGTCTTTCAATGTACTTGGACTTGTTCTCGGACTCGAGTCTGGTCTTAAGTACAGCTTTCAGCTGACTTGACACGGACTTGAGTCTTTGGGACTCAGAAAATAACCAAGTCCAACTGAGCCCAGGGGCAGTTGACGGAAATGTCACTGATGCATTATCACAAAAATGATATTCAGTTTTTGTATGTGTTTTTTGTCTTGTCCAGTACTTGAAAGCCGACAGGTTTATGTGCACACACACCCAAAGAACAGTTGGGAGAAATATGGATATGTCAAAGTATTTGATCTGTGCATCAGGTTTTACTGCGTCATAAATGTTAAACAAACAACAAAAGAAAAAAAGAAAATCACTCACTGCTCTTGACCAAATCACTTTAATAAATTTAATAAGAATCAATTATATTTAATGCATACAGTGAAGACTGTGCAGTGTATCAGGATTGGAATTTAAAACTGCTGACCTATACTATAGACCTATCTGAAAAACTTGAACTATTTAATTTGTATTTTTGATTAATATATTTATTTATCCTTTTGCTTGTAATTAATTATTAGACAATTTACTTCCATTCAGTAAGCTTGAGAATGTTTTACTTACATTAGTATTAGTTTTTGCTGTTGTTTTGAAATTATTATTGGCAGCTTAATAGCTTCAAAGAAAAATTATTTTTCTAACATATTTGCAGAAATAGTTTTTATGGGTCCAAAACTAACTTGAGTGTGCTTTATTTTTGAATAATTCAATCGCCCGTCGTCAATTTCTCCTTTCATAATGCAGTTTATTAACTGTAAATGCATTCAAAAATAAAACAGTTGTGAGATGGTTGTGAGTTATGGAAAGTACATGTAGGGCTTTTATACACAGTGTGTGCCATTGTAAAGACTAGGTTTATCCCTCACAGCCTCATTTTCATTCAAGAAAAAATTCAAAATGCCGTCTACCCTGTCTAAGGTTTAACCATTCATCATATAAAACCCCAAAAAACATCAATCAGAGATAAGAGGTGCATTTGAACCAGAACAGTTGGGAGAAATATGGATGTGTCAAAGTATTTGATCTGTGCATCAGGTTTTACTGCGTCATAAATGTTAATCAAACAACAAAAGAAAAAGAGAAAATCACTCACTGCTCTTGACCAAATCACTTTAATAAATTTAATAAGAATCAATTATATTTAATGCATACAGTGAATACTGTGCAGTGTATCAGGATTGGAATTTAAAACTGCTGACCTATACTATAGACCTATCTGAAAAACTTGAACTATTTAATTTGTATTTTTGATTAATATATTTATTTATCCTTTTGCTTGTAATTAATTATTAGACAATTTACTTCCATTCAGTAAGCTTGAGAATGTTTTACTTACATTAGTATTAGTTTTTGCTGTTGTTTTGAAATTATTATTGGCAGCTTAATAGCTTCAAAGAAAAATTATTTTTCTAACATATTTGCAGAAATAGTTTTTATGGGTCCAAAACTAACTTGAGTGTGCTTTATTTTTGAATAATTCAATCGCCCGTCGTCAATTTCTCCTTTCATAATGCAGTTTATTAACTGTAAATGCATTCAAAAATAAAACAGTTGTGAGATGGTTGTGAGTTATGGAAAGTACATGTAGGGCTTTTATACACAGTGTGTGCCATTGTAAAGACTAGGTTTATCCCTCACAGCCTCATTTTCATTCAAGAAAAAATTCAAAATGCCGTCTACCCTGTCTAAGGTTTAACCATTCATCATATAAAACCCCAAAAAACATCAATCAGAGATAAGAGGTGCATTTTCTGCTCTTCGGGTCTCTTTTTTCAAGTTCCCTCCACCCCCACCCTTGAATTTATACATTTACTGTAACGATGCATCAAGTCAAGTCCCACCCTATAATTTTTTCACATTCTAAAAGCTGTTTCACTCTGAAATATGTCACAATACATAAATCAAGTCAGCCATGACATATTTTACATGACTTCTTCAGTAAGCTTGAGATTGTTTTACTTACATTAGTATTAGTTTTTGCTGTTGATTTGAAATTATTATCGGCAGCTTCTAGCTTCAAAGAAAAATTATTTTTCTAACATCTTTGCGGAAATAGTTTTTATGGGTCCAAAACCACCTTGAGTGTGCATTATTTTCGAATAATTCAATCGCCCGTCGTCAATTACTCCTTACATAATGCAGTTTATTAACTGTAAATGCATTCAAAAATAAAACAGTTGTGAGTTGGCTGTGAGTTATGGAAAGTACATGTAGGGCTTTTATAAACAGTGTGTGCCATTGTAAAGACTAGCTTTATCCCTCACGGCCTCATTTTCATTCAAGAAAAAATTCAAAATGCCGTCTACCCTGTCTAAGGTTTAACCATTCATCATATAAAACCCAAAACACATCAATCAGAGATAAGAGGTGCATTTTCTGCTCTTCGGGTCTCTTTTTTAAAGTTCCCTCCACCTCCACCCTTGAATTTATACATTTACTGTAACGATGAATCAAGTCAAGTCCCACCCTATAATTGTTTCACTCTGAAATATGTCACAATACATAAATCAAGTCAGCCATGACATATTTTACATGACTTTTAGTTTGCTGAGCAGGACACTAATTATGAGATGATTTGAAATCAAAATGGCAAGATGCAATAGAGGTTTGCTTTTGCTACATTTAAATTGACATTGCCTTGTTCTAGTTGTAAAGGTTAAAACAAGGTTATGATACTGACAAACAGTAATATTTAATTGGAATCAGACTCGACTCGGACTCTGCCCTTTTGGACTCGGACTTGAGTCTGACTCGGCCCATTTTGGACTCGGACTCGACTCAGACTCGATTGGTTAATGACTCGGACTCGACCCGGACTCAAATTAGCTGGACTCGAACCCACACTAATGCTACATATAATGTCATTTCTGTGGTTAAATTGGTCCACAAAAACGAATGCACAAAATGTCTCACTTGTATTCAAATGTTTTAATCCATTTGAATAGAAGCCCATGGATAATTTCGAATTTCATGCATGTTGCATATGTTTGCATATGTTTTGTTTTAACAGTGTGTGCCATTGTAAAGACTAGCTTTATCCCTCACGGCCTCATTTTCATTCAAGAAAAAATTCAAAATGCCGTCTACCCTGTCTAAGGTTTAACCATTCATCATATAAAACCCAAAACACATCAATCAGAGATAAGAGGTGCATTTTCTGCTCTTCGGGTCTCTTTTTTAAAGTTCCCTCCACCTCCACCCTTGAATTTATACATTTACTGTAACGATGAATCAAGTCAAGTCCCACCCTATAATTGTTTCACTCTGAAATATGTCACAATACATAAATCAAGTCAGCCATGACATATTTTACATGACTTTAAGTTTGCTGAGCAGGACACTAATTATGAGATGATTTGAAATCAAAAATCAAAATGGCAAGATGCAATAGAGGTTTGCTTTTGTTACATTTAAATTGCATTGCCTTGTTCTAGTTGTAAAGGTTAAAACAAGGTTAAGATACTGACAAGCAGTAGTATTTAATTGGAATCAGACTTGACTCTGACTCTGCCCTTTTGGACTCAGACTTGAGTCCGACTCGGCCCATTTTGGACTCGGACTCGACTCAGACTCGATTGGTTAAAGACTCGGACTCGACCCGGACTCAAATTAGGTGGACTCGAACCCACACTAGTGCTACATATAATTTCATTTCTGTAGTTAAATTGGTCCACAAAAACAAATGCACAAAATGTCTCACTTGTATTCAAATGTTTTAATCCATTTGAATAGAAGTTCATGGATAATTTCGAATTTCATGCATGTTGCATATGTTTGCATAT
>NW_015656609.1:0-260 GCF_001515625.1 Sinocyclocheilus rhinocerous
ATACACACCATGTTTGGAGGTCAAAGGGCACTGCACATCACCCCACAACATCATGCTGTGGCACTGGCAAAATTCATATAATTGAAGGAAGGATGAATGGAAAAATGTACTGAGACATTCTTGATAAATATCTGCTGCCATCTACCAGGATGATGAAGACGAAACAAGGCTGGACATTCCAGCGAGACAATGATCCCAAACACAGCCAAGGAAACTCTCATTTGGTTTCAGAGAAAGAAAGTAAAGCTGCTAGAATGGCC
>NW_015656609.1:302-573 GCF_001515625.1 Sinocyclocheilus rhinocerous
CACCTGACTTGAATCCAATAGAAAATAAGAACTAAAGGTCAGAGTTCATAGAAGAGGCCCACAGAACCTTCGAGCTTTGAAGACTGTGGAAGATTGGGCCAAAATCACACCTGAGCAATGCATGCCACTAGTTTCTCCTACAGGAGGCGTCTTGAAGCTGTCATCACCAACAAAGCCTTTTGTACAAAGTATTAAATAAATTTCAGTAAGCATGTTCAATACTTTATCCCTGGGTCATTCCACTTTATTACACAGAACTTAATTTCTGAAC
>NW_015656610.1:0-197 GCF_001515625.1 Sinocyclocheilus rhinocerous
ATCTCATATCAAAGCAAGTTTTTTTTTTTTTTTTTTCAAGGACACATGTGTTTCGTAAAGTTTCAAGATTGGCCAATGACGGAGTTGACATTCAACATGAAGTCATCATATTTTTGTGGTTTAGGGGTATCATATGTGTTCTGATCACTTTTGATCATTTGTTAAGATGTTTAAATGTGAATATTAAGATCCTGGTG
>NW_015656610.1:1141-1879 GCF_001515625.1 Sinocyclocheilus rhinocerous
TTTTTTTTTTTCACCTTGTGAAAAGGGGATAACGGGAAAAAACCCAGACATTTGTCGTAATAAAATGGGTCAGAAAAAAACGTTATGTTTTCACAACGTTGCAGAAACGTTTTTATAACGTTTTATCACGTCCCTATGTTTCCTTCCAACGTTTTAAAAACGTAGGCTAATTCATACAAGACGATGATGAAAATTGTATACATGTGTTTTAACGTGTACCTACCAATTTAACATACTTTAATAACATAATTTAACATAAGCCCCGTTCACACCGCCAGTGACACACAGCGACAGACCCAGATAGCAAGCAGACGTTGATTCAACGTCGATTTTTGGTTGTAAAGGTCAATATCGGTCGTCAATCAAATTTCGATGTTGAATCAACGTTCACTATTTGGTCGGAACATCAGAACGTTATTTCGCAGAAAACAAAACATCGATTCAACGTCGAAATCACGACTCATCAACCGACACAGCCGACGCGTCTGATCGAAATCATAACGTCTGATATAGGTTAAATAGGGGGTTGAGTGTTTGTAAAAAAAAAAACACCAAATCTTAAACTATAAAACTTTTATACTTATTATGACTATAAAAGTGCTGTTTTGTGTGACTACCACGTGCAGGGGTGGCATTTTTCACACATGAATGGGTCATAGAACTACAAAAAACTTAAATGGATGATTTAATAATAATTTAATTAGATTTAAGTTATTTACGAAATCTTTATATGTTTAT
>NW_015656610.1:1916-2099 GCF_001515625.1 Sinocyclocheilus rhinocerous
ACGAAACCTTTATATTTTCTTTATGTAAATTCTGCGTGTTTTAATGAGCGCGCGCTGAACGAACTTTGGTCAATCAAACACTGGAGCGGCGGGAGTTGCCATGGAAACGGGGCGACTGACAGCACTGACAAACTGCATGCTCCGTCTCTCGCTGCTGTTTTCACTGCTTTCGGTAAGTTAAGT
>NW_015656611.1:0-497 GCF_001515625.1 Sinocyclocheilus rhinocerous
CTCACCTCAGCAGCATGTGCTCCGGTTGTATTGTAAACAACGGCACCGTTAATATCGCTTATCAGTTTGAGCCCGATTGAGACACAGAGGATATTATTGAAGAGGATCGTGCAGAAACTGTGCAAGCACGGCTCTTAATGGTATGTTTTTTGATTGTTGTTGTCTCATACTTTTAGATACGCTGTTATTTGTAAATGCTACTGCTTATGTTAGCTTTTAATATACGGTATTATCCTGATTAAAGCTTTAATACAGTACAGCAACTGCACGCATGTATAACGCTTCTCATAACTGTGAAAATAAGTGTATAATTGTAACAGTTCATTGTTGGAGCTGAGCTGAATGAGAGAGAGAGAGAGAGAGAGAGAGAGAGTTTTTTTTTTGTCTCATACTTTTAGATACGCTGTTATTTGTAAATGCCACTGCTTATGTTAGCTTCTAATTAGGAACATGAGGAACAGTATTGAGAACCGCTGCTTTACAACATTGATTTTGAA
>NW_015656612.1:0-1954 GCF_001515625.1 Sinocyclocheilus rhinocerous
GAGCTCAGGCTGAACGACACGGATTGTACGGACGATTTTAATTAATCAGTGTATCTATATTTGGTTGACAGTATTTTATTCTGATAATGAACGGCTGCGACGTTTGCAATGCTGTATGTGTGTGCGTGAGGCGCCCGGCGCAATCGAACAGCAGAAACATAAAATAATCCGTAATTTTTGGTCATACAGATCCTTCGAAACTGCAATGTGTTTACTTTTATTTTAGGATGCGCTTGTCATCTCGGTTTCCTTTCCGTGAACTTTTGCAGAGCGCAGCGCCACAAAAATGAACCAAACTCAGCAGCATATTTTACATTATTCTCTTTTTTCTTTCGTTTTGTTAATCTGTTAATTATTTGAGTCAAATATATTTCGCGTATTAATTCCTTTTATATGTAGACTATGATTTAATAAAAACAAATTGTTATTTTTAGTTAAACTTAATTTCTGTTGCTTGTCTGCGAAATTTTTATTTTTAGTTAAACTTAATTTATGTTGCTTGTCTGCGCTCATCCGCCGCATTCTTTCTCTTCTCCGACCCCGCAGTATGCCCATCTCACAAATGTAGAATCCGTCTCAGTCATCTCAACTATCGAATTACAGCAACAGGAAATAGACAACGTATTTTACCTGCGGAATTTATTGTCTGGTGCTGTTTTGCGGTGTTGGTAAATTCACCACTTAATTTTGAGTTAAAATATGTTGTTGTAACGTGCGTTACTGAGATTATAACGAGTAATAATATTACCCAAATTTTATTAGTAATGCGTTATATTACTGCGTTACAGCAAAAAGTAATATACTACTGTAATATCGTTACTTTTGTAATGCGTTACTCCCAACACTGATTATAATTAAATATAATTAGAATTTATAGACATTTACAGACATTAACTGTACTAAAATCGAAGCAAATTATCAAAATATTATTTAGAAAATATTTACTTTGTGTGTTGAGAGTATTTTAGTATTTTAGAGCAACAAAGAATCTTAAATTATTACTTTTTGAGTAACGTTAAATGCATACATTTTTAAAAGAAATTATTTATTTTTTTTTGTATAGCATTTTCATTATACCTTTACAAAACAGTTTTACAGAAAATATCATCTTACAACCATCAGTAAGCAAGTTAAATGCAATAAAGGTGTCTCTTCGCTACATAAAAATCACTAAGCAAGTAATGCTGCTAGGAATAAAAACATGCAAATAAATAATAATTAATAATAAACTTTTTTTTTCTTAACTCTTAAAAACTGAAGTTGTCAAGAGAATGAAATACTCATTATTAATCTAATGGTTTTTGACAAGTCGTAAAAAAAAAAACTGACTGAAGTAGCAGTTGCCATGTAAGTTTTCCCCTTATATTTTCCACACACTCTCTACTAGAATCATGAAATATTTGCTTATTCAAATTTTTTTTGAACATACATTACATGTTTTGTGTGTGAGCAAGTTTTGGGAAAGTTTTAGGGAGTCTGGGGGAGATTTTCCTCTTCTGACTCATCTGTCCTCAGCAGCAGACAACCAGCCTCCCTTTCAATGATTTCCACTTTTATCTCCAGGACATGGATTGAGCACCAGGCGTTTAGATAATGATGTCTCCGACATCTCGGAAACAAAACAGAATAACACAGCAAATGACGACGTTATCCGTTTCTCATCTGCACATTCAAACATATAGACATAGTCACAACACAGACGTACACAAAACTATACCGTCTCAAGATATTACTACTGTTCATCATACTGCAATTTATTTACACGTGATGTTGAGAAGCAGTAGCTAGTGGAGTTCTGGGAAAAAAACAACTCTGAGATTTAACCACAGATACAACGCTGGTTTCAGCTGCAATACACACTCAAACGTCTTCAAAACGGCAAGAAAGTGGCAAAAATCTTTGAACAGCTCCCAAGAGCTCTGCTATGCAGTTTGAGCAGATACGGGTGATTTGA
>NW_015656613.1:0-133 GCF_001515625.1 Sinocyclocheilus rhinocerous
ATGCTGTTCTGTGTCAGCTGCGTCACGCCGGATCTGTTTCCTACTGTCACAAATCTTGTCCATGGACTTCCGTTCGATCGCCACCAGAGGTCACCCTTCCGTTACATTGACTCTCACACTACACAAACTGTTG
>NW_015656613.1:206-1541 GCF_001515625.1 Sinocyclocheilus rhinocerous
TCCCATCATCCATTGCACTGATTGCACACAGCTGTAACCAACCACACATTCACTATATAACACCCACTCAGATCCTGCTCAAGTCGCCGAGTATTGTTTAGCGTTTATCACTGTGATAGCTACTTTACGGAGCCTGCTCTAGTTTTCATAGTCTAGTCATAGGCTTGCCTGTTTTCCTGGTTCCTGATTCTTGCCACGTATCTTGGATTAACCCTTTGTCTTGCTGTTTTGGACTGTGTTTGCACCTCGCCTGGACTAATGCTCGTGTTATTGGATTACCCCTCTTGTCAAGCCCGCTGGATACTGTTCGCCGATCGAAGACCCACGCTAGCCCTAGGAATATTCTTTGTCCTGCCTGTGATATACCTGTGTTATCTGACCCTTACCTGTTTATTGACCACGCCTTTGTAAATAAAGCCTTGCACTTGGATCTGCACGTCTCACGTCTCGTTTCCCCGTAACACCTACGTTGTTGTGATTTGATCTCAACGGAAGCAGCGTATCCGCATGGCGCAGCTGACACAGAACAGCATACGTTGTTTTACGTCCAGCGGATATTCTCCAAAATGGCACCAAGGTGATGCGGAGGAGACGAATTGTTGAATAATATTGTTATATATATATATTGAATTAACCTATTGATTTCATGTTATTGTTACGGCTTATCTCCATGATGAAAGTGGAGCGAGCTGTCGGAGAATCAGATCACCAAACAATTACGCGATGAATCTCAGACATATCCGGACGAGATTCGATTTCTCAGAGGACTTCTGAGTTACCTGAAAAGCAGTAATTCTCCGATTCACAAACAAATGTAAAAACAATGCGTTAGTGAACTGGGCCAAAACTTGGTAGCTTTGTGATTTTGACTCAAAAAGATCCGGTTCATAAGCAGGGCCGCATTAAGACCTTACTGGGCCCCGGGGCTATGACTGACTCCAGGGCCCCCTATTACAAATATGATATATATATTATTGTATCTTTAGAAAGAATGAACGGCGCACTCAACACATAAAACAATTGCAGTGGTTTAGCGTGACTGCTCTCTTTACTGGGTTTTCGTATGTCAACTGTTTTTACCGGAACACTTCCGGCTACAACGTAACACTGCATTCTGGGAGATGTAGTTAAATAAACAACGTTAACAAAATACACAACATTTCCTCCCCTCTTACTCATAAGGTCAACATAAATAATTAATTGTCACTTGCAGAATGAAGGTATGCCATTCAGTTTCACTGTAACATTCTCTGAACACTTTTTTATTTTTATTTTTTACAAATATTCTCAGAACATTCAGTCTTTCTTGTTAAATGTCTTATATATGAACACAAC
>NW_015656614.1:0-740 GCF_001515625.1 Sinocyclocheilus rhinocerous
ACCGTATTAGGGAGTAATGCTGTGTCTACTTTAACCCCACCATCAAGTCTAGTTTTGATAAGCATAAGCCTATTGTGTTAACAACATGTTTAACAGATCTACACATAAGTGTGTTTTTGGCATTGACTATATGCCAGTTCTGAGGAAATGTTGAACCATTTAACTGTAAAGGTCTTGTCCAAACTTTAGTATTTCCCATCTGGAGGGCCACCATTACCTAGCACACGAGTACATTTGCATTTCAGTTGGACTGAAGTAATAATTTGTCTTTTTTAAAATGCCACGTTAATGCTTTAATCCTAAAGAAATCGTCTGGACTAACAAACCTAGATAATGCGTTTGTAGCTTGGCTTCACCCAGCATGTATACACATTAATCAGACTAAAATTGGCTCAGGTCTTGATGCTTGTTCTATTTACTTAATTAAAAAAGCAACACAGTCATTAAACATTTTGTCACAGTAACTTAATTTCATTTCAATCAATCCACTTAAATTTATTGAATGGAAGTTGACTTAATCCTTTTGTGTTGGGCCTACATTAATTATTTTATACATTTATGAGTAAAGGGAAAGGCTTGCTATGTTTAGTTATTGGTGTGGGTTTGTGGTTGCCCTTGTGCTGAAGAATGGAGCTTTGGGGTGTGTGTGTGTGTGTATAAAATGTGCATTTCTATACATATATAATTTACACATTTATTTTTAAATGTGCATATTTATATATAATTAAAATAAATTTTAA
>NW_015656614.1:1847-9269 GCF_001515625.1 Sinocyclocheilus rhinocerous
ACAGTCCTGACCCTTTGCCAAACACTTTTATGGCCTGAAACAAAAATTACAAGTCGGGCCTTTAGAAAAACTAAACCAGCTAATTGTTTTGCTGTTGCAGAGCCCATAAATCGGATTGGGCTGTTTTAATCTGATCTCTCTTTGTGGCATGCATGTTACTAAAGCAGGAAACATGATGTTTTGGCAGTGTCCACAGTTCTCCCAACTGGTAGAAACAGGCCGATACAGGTAGTAAAAGCCTGGATTTCCCATGTGCCTCATCCTCTCTGACCGGCCAAGGATTAACAGAGTTGGGTAAAGGCAGGATAAGCTGTGCCTGGTCGATGTGCCCCGTTTAAACTAGCTGTGGATTTGCACATTCAAGTGCACAGTTAATGGCAGCGGCTCTCCGTTTCCTGGAATGGCACAGCTCTAATCAGTCCTTAAATTTATCCTTTAGGATCACCGTATTAGGGAGTAATGCTGTGTCTACTTTAACCCCACCATCAAGTCTAGTTTTGATAAGCATAAGCCTATTGTGTTAACAACATGTTTAACAGATCTACACATAAGTGTGTTTTTGGCATTGACTATATGCCAGTTCTGAGGAAATGTTGAACCATTTAACTGTAAAGGTCTTGTCCAAACTTTAGTATTTCCCATCTGGAGGGCCACCATTACCTAGCACACGAGTACATTTGCATTTCAGTTGGACTGAAGTAATAATTTGTCTTTTTTAAAATGCCACGTTAATGCTTTAATCCTAAAGAAATCGTCTGGACTAACAAACCTAGATAATGCGTTTGTAGCTTGGCTTCACCCAGCATGTATACACATTAATCAGACTAAAATTGGCTCAGGTCTTGATGCTTGTTCTATTTACTTAATTAAAAAAGCAACACAGTCATTAAACATTTTGTCACAGTAACTTAATTTCATTTCAATCAATCCACTTAAATTTATTGAATGGAAGTTGACTTAATCCTTTTGTGTTGGGCCTACATTAATTATTTTATACATTTATGAGTAAAGGGAAAGGCTTGCTATGTTTAGTTATTGGTGTGGGTTTGTGGTTGCCCTTGTGCTGAAGAATGGAGCTTTGGGATGTGTGTGTGTGTGTATAAAATGTGCATTTCTATACATATATAATTTACACATTTATTCTTAAATGTGCATATTTATATATAATTAAAATGCATTTTAAATTTGAAGTTACATATAGCAAGCTAATGTGGCAATTCCCATTTGAGCTATAGGTTTGATTAGCGAATAGACCTGTACTAGTCTTTTTTTTTTCTGAGACTTGTACTAGTTTTGTTTGTTTTTTTGAGAGAGGAAATAAAGAGCAAGTTGCATTCCAACTAGATTGACAATTAGAATTTTTTTTTTATCAAGAATTTATAGACTTTTAATGTAAATACAGTATTTCTCAATACAGAATTATTCACTCTATTCACCTGCCCACAGGGGTTTACCTTGAGATTTTCACCTAAACCAACACATCATAAGCACATCATTTCTATAAAATTCAGCAGACGGTTTTATCCTCTACATCTGAAAAGTATTTTAAAACTAATGTCATCTCAGCATTCCCTTCAAGTGCATGTGACAGCTATTCTGCCAGATCAGAATCTCACACTTAATGAATCATAAAGCAGATGGACGCATTTAAGGTGGAATCCATGGCTGGGATCTGCAAAATATTTACTTCGTTTTTGGTTTATAAAAAGCGCGCGGCAGTCAGTTTTGATGGATACGTCAAAGGCCTTTTCGATGCAGATGCTGAAATCATTTCATTGTTGTGGCTTAACACACTTACGCCCTTTAAGGGGGAGGCATTAGCATTAAATTACAATGTGGTGGAGGTGATGAGAATTGAATTAGAGGCAAGCTTCACTGGTGGGATGTGAAGCTGATGTAAGCGATTGATTTTAAATCTTCTGTAAGCATAGGGATGTTGAGAGGGCGTTAGGGGGAAGGCTCATTTAAAGTGCTTCAAGATTACAAATCCCATCTGCTCTCAATGGACACAACAACAGACGAGGTTCAAAGATGCTCGCAATTGATTCTACTACTTTGTCCAAGTCAGTTCGGATT
This sequence comes from Sinocyclocheilus rhinocerous, assembly GCF_001515625.1. Taxonomy (NCBI): domain Eukaryota; kingdom Metazoa; phylum Chordata; class Actinopteri; order Cypriniformes; family Cyprinidae; genus Sinocyclocheilus; species Sinocyclocheilus rhinocerous. The sequence continues at coordinate 3,924 of NW_015656614.1, forward strand.
TCATAATCAGTCTCATTTTCTGTCTGTTTGATTTCCATAGTTTTTTGGTGCATTTACATTCTTTATTTCAGAACAACTACAGATTTGTTCCTGTTGCAACACAGCAGCTAATACAAGCTATGTGTTTCCCGTATGGCTGGGTAACGATACAGATTCGATTCTGATTCACAAGATCTTGATTTCATTCCAGTCTGATTGATTAATTTAAATATATTTCAGTTATAATTTCCATTTTTCTTACTTATTAAAGAAATTCCATGGTCACGCTGTAATACAAGACTGTGTTTCTGACTGATTCAAATTGGTAACTATTCATTAAAAGACTAAGCGTCTCAAGAATCCGTTTACACTGGTTATGCTGTATGTTTTTGATTCACTATAAAGAACCACTCAGTCATTTGTGAATCAGACTACATTCTTTACATTGTATGCAAAGAACCGGTTCAATTCTTCATGCATCAAACTACACTTTAGTTTCCATTCCTCAAACATTTTGCATAGATTGACTAAGCTTAGTATGATGCTAGTAGACATTTGACATTTCTGAGATTTCTCCCAATTTAAATGGCCTCCTACATTTGCATCAAGTTGGCTTGCATTGGCTGGGTTCAAATTACAGCGTTTGGCTTTGAGCTCTGAGAAAATCTGGTTTTAAACCGTGCCGTCTCTCATTACAGGTGCCATGGTCTTCTAGCCACACTGAATGGACGACAGCAGGGCTGGATTGTCATTGGCTGGCCTGAAGCACCTCTGCTGGGTGGGTGTGGTGTGGCTGCGGTCGGTCACGGCCACTCTCGAAAACAAACCATCTATCCACTGTTGAGAGGAGCCACAGAGAAGAGCTGAAAAATCTACAGAAGAGAGGCCACAAAGGCCTTCTCCCTACAGCACAACACTAATTCATGCCATGCTTGTTCATTGCCAAATCAGAGGCACAAGGACACAATACACTCTTACACCAATATCTACTCTTTGGAAACTCTTTTGCAATCCATCGAGGTCAAGAACATTCCATTGAACTATGATAAATGACAACTAAAGCATGATTTTCCTTTCTTCTTCACTTTGATTGGCAGTAGAGCATGTTCATGTTGCTTCCAAAACGCCTTATGGACACTGCGTTAAACAAAACATCTACAGAAATGCAGAACATCCCCATGGGAAAGTGCAAGTTTACTCGAGCAGGATGTGAAATGCCTGTGGTACTTCTATTTAAGTATCTGTGAAATGGATTTTAATCTGGAACTTGTAGAGATTCTACAGCACAATGTATTAGAGGACTTCCTCTCGTTTTAAGATTTATTGAAGGTTTAAACATTTGATAAGTGCATTTAATTTATGTGTTTGTGACAAAACAAAACAGTAAAGAGAGAAATTGCACATGAGAGTACATGATGGATGATGAGGGTATTGATGTTTGTAACCCTTTTCCTTTTGATTTGAATGCTGGATTATCTTTAAAGGACTAGTCTGGGTTTAATACAAGTTATGCACTGTCGATAGCCTTTGTCACGTAATGTTGATGAATTTCAACTAGTTCCTCGTTCCAGTGAGGTACTTACAATGGGGCCATTTTATAAACAATAGGGCCTTTCGCACCGCTTTAGTTCCAGAACTAAATGTACAGTACTAAAGTACTGGGACGATTTTGCGCTAACTATTTCCCAGTACCATTTAAAGGGTTGCATTCGCACCGACAGTGTGAAGTGGGTAGTTCCACAATTAGTTCTGGTACTATGAAAAGGCCCTATTAAAATCCTCAGTTTTAATAGTATAGTCACAAGACGTAAATATGCATGTTAACATGATTATAGTGTAAATGAATAAATATGTTGCCATGATGCAGCAAAACCTTAAAAACAAATGTAAAAAATGTTAACAGCTTTGCAGCTCATTTTCATAAAAAAATTTATTAAATGTGCTTTGATACAATAAGCTCAGATGCCTGCCATCTTCCAAAAATTGGCCCCATACATATATTATTTATTTTATTTTATTTTTTTATTGATTGGGCTTAATTTGTATTGAACCCGGAAAATTCCTTTAAGAACAACCATGATTCTGAAGTTGAAGGTTGGTTTTCTGCTCACTTACAGTCTTAAAACTCTTGAAATGGGATATGAATTTGAATTGTGTTTTTATCTTCGGTAGTAAATGACTCACTGCTAAACATTTCCATTTGAAGGGGACTTTCTGGGATTATGCAGCAGATCCCACTGGCATCCTTGTGAACTGAATTCCTGGTGCCTAATACCAGTAGACGTGTTTGTTGCTCATTCAGTCAGTTGAAGGGTTTGAATAAATGATTTTTTGATGCTTGCAGACTGGTTTCATAAGCACCCTGGAGGTTTAAAAAAAAAAAAAGTGCCTGGATTCCTCTCTGAAAACTCCTCCACGAAACATCCAAGGTTTTTTTTAAATGTAACCGGAACAAGCTTTACATTATTCGCCAAATCTTATAATGCTCAAGCTAAATCCGCATGGATTTTTTTTTATGCCTCTTAACTTAGAAGTTTTATCCATTGCATGAGGTTTCCTGCTCCTACAGACAGAATTTAGAATGTTAGCTTTGTTGAACAAAGGAATTTGAGTTAATATTTTAATATTAAATTAAAATAAGTTACAAAATTCATGTTTTATTTTTATTTATTCATTTATTTTTGGTCTTTATGCAAAACAACAATCATTCTACTATACCATTAAAATAAATAAAAAAGTGCAATTTATAATACCGTTGACATTTGTTTGGGTGCAATAAGTCAAAACATACAGTTCTTCTGATCGAAATAAAGCTGTGAACAAGAAAAAGAAAAAAATCTAATATGATTATTGGAGCCTCTTTTATAGGATGGCTATGCCAATGGGAGTGCCAGAGGCTCAGATTTATTGTGGCTGTATTTTAAACATCCGCTTTATTCCCTAAAATAGGAGAGGGCACCGAGTCCAGGAAATTGTGCAGTCGTCTGGAAACAGAGGCTGGCATTTCATAATGATTCCTTGAGGCACCTCTTTGCAAAGTTTTTATAGAGTTCATGTTTACTCTTAAGCCCGCGAGAAGCTATTAGCACATCTGATGCTGACTGACGGATACATTGGTGCACTGCAGCAAGAATGTTTACAAATCGATTTGGAATGAGAGGGAGCAGTGTGAATATTTCAATTTGGATTTATCGAGAACTGACCACTTCCTGTGCAGTAAGGGCAGTGGAACATTTGCAAAATATCCAACATCTAAATAATTTTGTCCTTTTAGATAGGAGATTGCGATTTTGCGAAGACAAGACTGCGATTTCCTTTCAAGCTTCTAATCTAGTACTGTGGCTGACAGCCCAGTGGATTGTGGGAGGGGGTGAGGAGGCCCCCAAAGACAGACAGACAAGGACACAGGCGCTAGGAGACGGAGCACCCTGGGTGAATGGAAGGTAAATCCTCTGCCAGGCAAGAATGTTGTGCACAGTCCCTCCTGCCACTCATTTTGCCTTTCAGGCCACCTGCTAGCCCTGAGGACTGGGCTCAAATAACAGCCACTGGCCTGCTACTTGCACACCAAAGAAAAAGACCTTCACAAGGTTCAAGAGTATGCTATGAGAAAATATGAACATTTTAAGCAGCCACTCCAGGGGTGTCCAGGTTATATTTCAAAATGAAGACAATTTTGCACACATTATTTTTAATTATAAAAAGTGTATTTGGGCATTTACTTGTTTTTTCCTGTTGTTTTGTTTTTTATTCGCTGTTATATTTTTCTATTTAAAATATAAAATTACTTTTTATTTTACAAGTCATCATCAGCATAAATTTAAGATTTGTGATAAAAATACAGTAAATTTAAGAAAAGGTTTACTATTATTACATTTAAAAATTTGGGAAAATACATTTCTAAGTTTGGAATAATTAAGATCTTTTAATGTTTTTGAAAGTAGGCTCTTATAAAAGATTATTCATTTGATCAAAAATGCTGTAAAATAATATTACAATCTAAACAAACTATTTACTTCATTATATTTTTAAATGTTATTCCTGTGATGGCAAAACTGAATTTTCAGCAACCATTACGTAAGTGCTTAGTAACACATGATTCTGAAAATTACATTTGAAAAAAATTAAAATATAAAAGTTATTTTAGATTCTAATATTACACAATATTATTGTTTCACTATGTTCGATCAAATGCAGCCTTGGTGAGCATAAGAGGATTTAAAAAATAAAATAAATTAAACAAAAGTTCCAAACCTTTGACTGGTATATTGTTCAAACGTTTGGGGTTTTTAATGTTTCCTGGTCATCAAGGCTGATATATATATATATATATATATGTTCTCTATTTGAATATATTTTAAAATGATCATGGCCAGGTTGCGTGGCATTTCCTCATCCACAAAAACCTTCAACAAAACTATGGCTGTCAGGGTTATTTTCTGTTTTGGTTTAGTTCTATGTCCCTTGTTTAATTTGACCCAGTTTCCTTTGTTCCCATTTTCCCTCCACTCATTTGTTTCCATAGTTACTCATTAGTTCTCACCTGTTCTGATTCTGTTAATCATCTGTCTATTTAAGCCCTCAGTTTTAGTCAGTTCCTTGTCTGGTAGTGTTTGTATGTTTCAGTTGTTGTGTCATGGTTTCTCCTGAGTATTCCCATTGGCTTTATTATTAAAGTCTATTAGTTTGTTGACTTCTCCTGCATTGTGTGCTTGATCCTGCACAACATGTTACAATGGCAGGTAAAATAAAATAAGACCCAGACTATGTAAGGAAAAACCTGGTTTGTGCCGACCAAAGTTTGTTTTGAGTTGACTGTCAAGAGCACAAAACCATCAGATTACAGATACATTCAGCAAACATTTATGGCGCTTTTCCACTGCGTGGTACGGCTCGGCAAGGCTCAGTTTGCGTTTCCACTGCAGTTCAGTACCGCTTTAGAGTGGGCGGGATTATTCACATGTCGTTATAGTTGCGCCGCCTCTATTGCCGCGACTCTTGAAAAACTTATTCATTCCGCGTCGCCCCATCAAGCTCTCGCTGGATCCGCTCCTCTACTATCAACGAGAGGAACGTCTGTACTTCCTCAACAGACAACGAAACAGACACTTTTTGGTTGTTAAAAAAGGTGCGCTTGTTCAAAACAGTTGCGTTTGATCCTTCGCTGGCTGTGCTGATTTAAATCTAGCGGTTCTGTTGTGTTTGTGTCGCAAGTTCAGTGACGCAGGTAGTGACGATGCTCTCCGGCCAATATGTGGTCAGCAGAGTTTACACGTCACGGTTTGGTAACGGTACGGTTCACTTGGAACCTCAACCGAGGTGGTACTAAAAAAAGTACCAGGTACCAGGTACTGTACCCAGTGAAAA
>NW_015656614.1:10088-12681 GCF_001515625.1 Sinocyclocheilus rhinocerous
TTTTTACTATTTAAAATTGCTTTCTATTTGAATATATTTTAAAATGTAATTTATTCCTGTGATGCAAAGCTAAATTTTGGGAAGCCATTACTCCAGTCTTCAGTGTCACGTGATCCTTCAAAAATCATTCTAATATGCTCATTTGAAACATTTCTTATCATTAATGCTGAAATCATTTTGTGCTGCATAATGTTTTTGTGGATACTTTGACTGTTTGGCTTGTTTCAGGATTCTTTGAGGAATATGAAAAGAATAGCATTTATAGCATTCTGAAACCACATGTACACTATAACAAACAAGAGTTTAAAACTCATTTGCAAGTTCAGCTTCCCCTTGCGTATGGAAGATGTTTGGTCTCTGAGTGCAGTTGTTTGGCAGATCAGCATTGGCAATCTCATGCAGAGACAGTTTGCTAATTGAAAAGCAGAAATGTTTTGCCTCAGTTCTCTCTGAACTGGTGCATAATTGAGGCTGTAAAGCATTTCGCTCATGTATATTTGAACAGGTCTCTCCTGCCCGTTTGAAATCTTCAGTGCAAGTCTCACTAACTTCAAGAAGCCTGAGTAATTTTCATGCTGGCCACGTTTTGCAACAAAGGATTGTTTTTATTATTATTAAATTATTTGCAGATTAAATTAAGCATTTGCTATGCAAGGATGGAACGGAAGATTTTAATCATTATTTACATTGTTTCATCCTTCATTTTTTCATCTGGGGAGACAATAATAATACTTCTTATATATACAGTGGGTACGGAAAGTATTCAGACCCCCTTAAATTTTTCACTCTTTGTTATATTGCAGCCATTTGCTAAAATCATTTAAGTTAATTTTTTTTCCTCATTAATGTACACACAGCACCCCATATTGACAGAAAAACACAGAATTGTTGACATCTTTGCAGATTTATTAAAAAAGAAAAACTGAAAAATGCTCAGTATTTAGTAGAAGCACCCATTTGATCTAATACAGCCATGAGTCTTATTGGGAAAGATGCAACAAGTTTTTCACACATGGATTTGGGGATCCTCTGCCATTCCTCCTTGCAAATCCTCTCCAGTTCTGTCAGGTTGGACGGTAAACGTTGGTGGACAGCCATTTTTAGGTCTCTCCAGAGATGCTCAATTGGGTTTAAGTCAGGGCTCTGGCTGGGCCATTCAAGAACAGTCACAGAGTTGTTGAGAAGCCACTCCTTCGTTATTTTAGTTCCATAGTTACTCATTAGTTCTCACCTGTTCTGATTCTGTTAATCATCTGTCTATTTAAGCCCTCAGTTTTAGTCAGTTCCTTGTCTGGTAGTGTTTGTATGTTTCAGTTGTTGTGTCATGGTTTCTCCTGAGTATTCCCATTGGCTTTATTATTAAAGTCTATTAGTTTGTTGACTTCTCCTGCATTGTGTGCTTGATCCTGCACAACATGTTACAATGGCAGGTAAAATAAAATAAGACCCAGACTATGTAAGGAAAAACCTGGTTTGTGCCGACCAAAGTTTGTTTTGAGTTGACTGTCAAGAGCACAAAACCATCAGATTACAGATACATTCAGCAAACATTTATGGCGCTTTTCCACTGCGTGGTACGGCTCGGCAAGGCTCAGTTTGCGTTTCCACTGCAGTTCAGTACCGCTTTAGAGTGGGGCTCTCCGGCCAATATGTGGTCAGCAGAGTTTACACGTCACGGTTTGGTAACGGTACGGTTCACTTGGAACCTCAACCGAGGTGGTACTAAAAAAAGTACCAGGTACCAGGTACTGTACCCAGTGGAAAACCCCCCAAAAGTGAACCGTACCGAGCCGTACCATGCAGTGGAAAAGCACCATTAGAGAACATAAAGGTACATTCCCAGTTTGGTCATGTTAACGCTTTTGAATATTATTGGGTCGAAGCAATTTATGGTAATAGGATTAAGAGCATTTGTTTAAATGATAAATTCTGGTAAATCTTAATTTTTGGACATCTCTTGGGTGATCAGTGTGAATAAGATCTCATTCTCACTTTCATATCAATGTAATCAGCTGCCATCACACTTCCTTTATCATGCTTTCACAGCTGATGTCTGTGTGGATTGTTATTCTTTTTTTAGGTTTTTACTAAATACTCTGCTCTAGTTTATATGGGTAAAACTGGTCAATATTGCTAAAATTACTCAAATATTTTTGCCAATACACATATGAATAGGCATCATCATAAATATCAAGTCAATATTTAATTATACAAATGCACCTAATAATAATAAATAAAATAATTACTATTATTATTAATAATAATGTTTATCATGTATTATCTATCATGGTTTCCACAAAAATATCAAGCGGTTTTCTAAATAGTTAGGTACATACATACTCAATAATAACTGATATTAAAAGGGTCATATGATGCGATTTCAATTTTTCCTTTCTCTTTGGAGTGTTACAAGCTCTTGGTGCATAAAGAAGGTCTCCAAAGAGATATTCTTTATAAAAGTTAAGAGTCAACCACGCCTACCTAAAATGGCTCGTTCTAACACGCCCCCACATACCTACGTCACAATGTGGGAAGATTTGCATAACGCCGCCCAAATGTTCACGCAAAGAAAGAAGGCGTAACTTTTATTCTC
>NW_015656614.1:13488-13965 GCF_001515625.1 Sinocyclocheilus rhinocerous
TACTTTGTTTGGTCTTCCAAAAGAGGACACAACTAGAAATCAGTGGTTTAACACTGTTCCAGAACAGTTCAACCCAAATATTCAGATGTGTGCAGCGCATTTTATGGAGGATGGATGAGGACTGTTTCCTGAACCAGTAGCCTAATGCGTCTGTGCACAAAGGCTGTTTCTATAAAGTGGGGCAGTTCCAACATTACAAGGACAGTCTGGCGCTTCTGACTCACAGCCTGTAAGTACGTTTTCTATATTTAAATAATTTGCCAATGATGATTCGAACGCGAGTTTTGAGCTGTGTAGAGTAGGCTTGTTGTTTGTTGTTTCTCCGATCACAAATGCAGACATGGTTTTATGTTTACGCGGCGCGATGTAAAGCAACGCGTAAAAAAACAGTATAAGTCATTATCTGTAATTATGTCCCCACTGGATGCAACAAATGCCTCGTTTATAATGGGTTTTATTGGTTTTGTCTCGTCTAAT
>NW_015656614.1:14046-14589 GCF_001515625.1 Sinocyclocheilus rhinocerous
TTCTTAGTGAACCGGTCGAACCAGTTCACCAAATCGAACTGAATCGTTTGAAACGGTTCACGTCTCCAGTACGCACAAATTCACAAATTACTTAAGTTATTCGGTTTATAAACGTGCCCGACACTCCCTCTGACGCGAAATAAACCAATATCCCGAGTTATTCAGTTACTCCTAACAGTACATTGACTGAACTGCTAAAAGAGTACCGGATGATGGGATGTGCACGAGCAGAGCAGCTGGACAGTAGCCTTGTCCAAATACCCACACTTGCAGTCTTGGCCACTTGAGAGCGCGTGTGCGCGACAGGAAGTAAGTGTGCAAGTCTGTCCCATGTCTTCAAAATGCCAAAGTGCAGTGCCCTTAATGGATACTAAATCCACACTATCTCGAATACCGCAGTGTGGGTATTTGGACAAGGCTTGAGTCTCCTCCTGCTGGGAGACGGCATCAACAGTATGGTGAGGGGCGTAACATTTCCGTCACACGCTTGAGGTATTCGGCCAATCACAACGCACTGGATAGCTGGCCAATCAGAGCAAACCT
>NW_015656614.1:14705-17543 GCF_001515625.1 Sinocyclocheilus rhinocerous
TTCGGCCAATCACGATGCACTGGATAGCTGGCCAATCAGAGCAAACCTAGCTTTTTTAGAACGATGAGCTTTGTAAAAATCAACGCATTTACATTATATGGAAAATAATGTGGTTTTTTTTCCTTAAACCGCATAAACACATTGCATTACACCAAATACACAACATAATGTTCTTTTTAGCAACATTATATGACCCCCTTTCATAACTGAGCACCAAATCAGCATGTAATGATTTTTGAAGGATCATGTGACACTGAAGACTGGAGTAATGACTGCTAAAACATTCAATCAAAAATTTGACAATAATAATAATAATAATGATGAATGAAAAAATTATCAATAGAATTACATTAAAATAAAAAAAATAGTTATTTTAAATTTTAATATTTCTTATTACATTTTGTATTGTATTTTTTATAAATGCAGCCTTTCAAATATATATATATATATATATAACTTTTGTTGTAGTAACTTTAGTAGTAAAATTATATGGAATATTTATATTTTGTATTAAATTACAGCATTTTAACTATCTTCCCATTAAGATTGCAAAGTTATTTTAGAATGCCAGCCCCAACAGCGTCTGCCGCTGATAAGATGATTGGCACCAGTTGTGGCTCGTCAGCTCCCCTATTTAGTGTCGCTGTGTCTGCTCTGTCTTTGTCAGATTGCTTTGGTTCTCATGTCGTGTTTTCTCGTGTAGTGTTTTGTTGTCTCTGTGTTCCAGTTCCTGTCTGGATTGTCTCTTGGTCTTATTTCGGAGGTTGGTCTACCCATTGAAGTCCCTGCGCTACCGAGGAACACTCCTGCCATCTGCACCCAAGACATCTGACTCCTTGCGGTGTTTTTCACCTTTTTTCCAATAAACTGTTATCACTGCATTCGAAACTAAATCTCCCATGACAGAATATGTCTGGCCCAGTATTTTTACTCTCTTGGACGTTATAAAATGAGAGAGAAAGAGACAGCAGCATGTTGCAAGACTTTCCCTTCCACAAGACAACTTTAATTATATAATATCAATTATAATTACAGCCACCCACACATATCCTAGAAGCGCTGGCAGCAGCCCAGCTCATTTACGCATACAGTATGAGAGCTCAGAGATAAAACAGGCACAAAGCAGCATTCATAGACTCTTCATTGGATTCACCCTCTCTGTGATCCGAGCTGTCGTGGATACCACTAGCTCATCACACATTTACATTTAATTAAAGTGGACATGCCAGATCAATATGTTCCATTAGCTCCAATATGTCTGTGACAGAATAAGCCAACGACATCAGCCACTAATTTCCCCAGCGATGCCATCGACAGCAGTCTGTGCTATCCTGCTTTTAAAGGGCCTGAATATGGCGTGAAGCTCCGTGGTTTGAGGATTTCATTTTTGTGTCTCTCGTTTCATCGTTTATGGCTAGACAGGGCTGTTCAGTTACTTCTTAGGGCAAAAAATCCAGCTTTATTCAAAGGTTTTTAACAATTAGTTGGCACATGCATGTTGTAAGCACATTGACTCCGCAGTCTGTGAGAATGTAAATGCCAATTTCAAAAAAGCATTTTTTTGCAGTTTTACAAGCTGAATGGGGTGGAGTAAAGACTCTAAATGGTTTCAGGTCAAGGCTGACAGCGAAAAATGCTGAAAACAGGATACTCTGCGGGTCAATGTTCTGTCAACAAACGCAGACTTTAGAGTCAAATGAGAAAACGAAGCAACATTACGCTTGTACGAAAATGAGCTATGAGTAAACACTGTCAGGACCGTTCCTCTGGACGCCGTCAATCTAAATCCCTGTCTTTGGGAAGACTAGATGTTCATTTCAATCTCGTGTTTTTGGAGGTGTTCGAAATTGGACCCCAAACAAGTGTGTGATGGTAAATTAACCAAGTTTGCTACTATTTAGAGATATTTTTTTATTCTCTGTTGCCCATTATAAACCACACAAGTGCATTCTGGGAGCTCACAAATCAACAATATTGTCCAAAATTATTTGTTCAGACCGATATTACACTAAAAGGGACATTCTATTGAGAAATATATTTCCCAATATAATATTTGGAAATATAATGTGTTTTCTAACTCGATTAATATCTCCGGTTAAAACACCCTGTATGCTTTACAATGCTTTATTTATTTTACATTAAAATAAAACAAATAAAATAGCTGTATTAAAAGTACATAAGTACAGCAAGAAAGTACATTTAAATTATTTTTTACTTAAAAATAAAAATAGCAGTCAATATGCAATGCATTAGTGCAATTAAACTATTCTAAAATGTATTTCGTTTTTAAAGTATCTGTCAATACTGTATGTATTTGTGTGGTTAAAATACAATCAAAATGCATTGCCGTTTTTGACATTTTTATTCTAAAATAAATTACATTATTATTATTAATTCGGATATTATTAAGTCTTGACTGGCATCAGCTGGATAGCAGGTTTTGGGGATTTTTAACAATTTAGATGAGTTTTGAAAGGATTTGGCAAAGACACAGCTATATATATATATATATACATTTGCAATGTTCCTGTGGCTCAGTGGTTGAGCATTGCGTTAGCAATGTTAGCAAAAACACCCTTTTGGAACCGTTATTTTCAAAAGTGTAGGTTTGTTTTTGTCAGTTTCCATACAAGCACATGTACAAGTCTTGGCTAAAAAAAACCAACAACAACAAAAAAAAAAACTAGTGCATGTGTAACTCTGACTGTGCATCTAGACTCTGAACTCTAGTGCATAGAACAACAGGTACTGTAGGCCTATAGTAAAGAATATGAGAGATGAAAGAGTCTGCTCTCTCATAATGTGTGCGTGCACCCAGTCCTAACTGTGCCAATCCAG
>NW_015656614.1:17689-21645 GCF_001515625.1 Sinocyclocheilus rhinocerous
AACTTTTGAACGGTAGTGTATATTGTTAGAAAAGATTTCTATTTTAAATAAATGCTCTTATTTTTAACTTTTTATTCATCAAATAATCCTGTATATAATTATATAAAAATATATATATATATATATATATATATATATATATATAATAAGATATATAAATAATCCATGGCAAGAATTATGCACATGGATTCCTGTTGAATAAAACTTAGATTTTGCACTTATGGACTTATGGATCTAGTGAGTGTGAAAACCAACCACAAAGATAGAAATTTCTGGATTTCAAAGACTTAAACAAGGGCAAAATGAAAAAGAAAAATTCATGGCCTTGTATATTTTCAAGCTCAAACAAGCTGAGATCTGAAGTGTTGGCAGCCTGAGGACAGTCTTAACCCTCAGGTTTTAGGGATCCCCCGGTTTCTTTCCAGTGTTTACACAACATTCCATAGTCTGAGCCGTCAGCGTCAGTAAATACAGGGCCCTCCAGCACAGGTGCTCCAAACATTACTGGCCCCTGATGTCTGCCGTTGGGCAAAGCATTTATCAACCCTCTGCTATAAAAAAAATAAATAAAAATGCAGCAACCTTATTTCAGGTATAAGAAAAAAAAATAAATAATAATAATAATAATAATAAATATATATATATATATTATATTATATTGTGTGATCACTTATGCACAAACATTTTAAATTTTATAATAAAATAGATGTCATATGCAATGCATAAGTCTGATGGTATTTCAAATATGTATTTCATTTGTATTTTAAAGTATTTCAATTGGATGTATTACTTTAAAATTAATTAGCTGTCAATATACAATGTGCAATTAGTGTGCAATTAGTAGTGTCATTATTATTATTATTATTAATAATAGACAATTATGAAATGTTTTAAAAGTATCTGTCAATATGTAATTCATTTGTGAGATTTTATTTCATAATTGTATTTAATCTCAGATACGCTTTACAAAAAATAAAATAGCTTTCAATATGTAATGATGGCCTGCACCCCAGCAGAGTCGGAGCGGAACTCCTGTCGGACAACATCTCCAGGACGCTGCACTCCATATGACTAGTAAGTCAAATCTCAAATAACTGCCCTGATGACTTGTGTTCTACCCGCTTAAATGATAGAATTTGTGAGATTATAAATGCATTACATATTGACAGATCATTTTAAAATAAAAACAACAATAGATTTCATAATTTTTTTAAGTAATTATACCAATTACACACTGCATATTGACAGCCAATTTTAGTTTTTGTTTAATTTGGAATTAATAAATAAAACTGAAATACTTTAAAATAAAATAGCTTCAAATATGTAAAGTATTTTGTTATTTTAATTGCTTTAACATACAACAAAAAATATTAATAATAAAAGTAGCTATCAATATTTAATGCATTAATATGAAAAAATATATTTTTAAATAATTTTTATTTTACTTTAAAGCAGCTGTCAATATGGTTGTAAGAGTTAACGTAACATTTATTATTATTAAAATTAATGCATTATTACGTAGACTTAAAATTAATGCATTATCTACAAAGAATCCACAGATGCAGATTTCATGAACTCCCTGGAAACATGCACATTCCTGCCTGGCATACCATATTCAACATCCTCTCAATTGGAATGTGCTGATTCTAATCTCACACATTATTTAGGACGAATATGCAAATTGGGCTGCAGGGCCAGAGAGACGAGGGGACGAGAGGGAGCCGCGTTCAAACTGCCGCGCTGCTCTTTTAAAGTAGGACAGGCGTTTGTCTTTCCCAATGTCTTGGGAGCGTGAGGGACAGTTATGTAAGCCAGGTTGCCAGCAGATGAGCATAGACATGAGCAGAGGGTTTCAAACCCTCACACCATACGAAAGAAAGCTATTTTGGTGGCTCGTGAAGCACACTTTGACTCAGCGTGAGAAGATGACATGGCGAGGGGCAGATGGGCCTGCAGTGACGCAAAGAGAAAGAAACCAGAGGGAACAAAAAAGGACAAAGCCTTATTTTCTTAAATTATGGATGACGTTTCTTTTGTGAAGTCATTCAGCAAATACTTTTTTCCCAAAGCTGCTTCACAAAAAGTGGCTTTTTTATTTCCAGATCATTCAACAAGTCTGCCACTGGTCTATATTCCATCAAAACACATTATGAACATGTCAAAGCTGATATTGCAATAATAATAATAATAATAATAATAATAATAATGCACAAAAAATATGTTGTAAACAAACAGTGATAAAATACATTGGTATAATAATAATAATAATAATAATGCTTAAATATAAAATTAATTAAATGTAATAAAAATAATGAACAAAATAAAATGGCATACATTTTTAAAAAGTCAAATACATTGGTATCATAATGCATGCTCATACAAACACACACACACATAACCATCACAAACATACTGTATGTACAATAATGTACAGTATGCTTTTTGTGGACTTTGCATCTCTTGCATTTGTTTGTGCTCCCGGTCCCCATTTCAGCATCCTCTATCTGCAGTTTACATATTTTAAATTTCGTACACATGCACCGGAATCCATTTTTTACATTTCACCACTCTAAAACCCAAATATGCGGTGCAGACATTTCTATCCTGGTGGATTGTGTTGTACTTATAGGGCAGAGTCATAATAGTGGTGAGGAGCCAGCGGGTACTGTGAGCCTGTCACACGTGTGCAGGTGGTGTAATTGTGATGCGTCTGGTTTGAGGGGCCTGAGGGGCCGCTGTGGTCTTCACACCTCTCTGCTGTCGAACTGAAATAATGTCATCAGGGAGACATGCAGGAAATGAGCATTCGCCTGACGGGATGACTCTCCAAGGGCTTTCACCACGAATCCCGCAGGATCGGCAGGCAGATTTGCCAATATCTGCTCTCATTCATGCATTTTTAAAGACGCAATTTACACACAAAACAATGACACTTTCACGCCTGCTTCTAAGCACTGGATTCAAAACCGATACTGGGAGACAGATAATGATGCTCAAGAAGTTTTACCAATAGAAAAATACACAACCAGTCAAAAGTTCGGAAAAATAACTTTTTTTTTCTCTCTGTCTTTCAGAGCATAGGAGACTTTCAAACCTCCACAGCAGCAACTGCAAAGGTGGTCACCTGGGAAGCCCTGTTGATCGAGATCAAAATCTGTAGTCCATTACTAATCATGGTGTAATTTATAAATGAAGGCTACCCGACTGAAGGAGTGGAACAGATCTGAAACCAAATCCCACTGAGTCAGCAATCCCTAATGTGATTCAAACAGACCTAAGGAGATTTGAGTGATTTTTGCCTTGACTGAGCCAAGTGGAAGAATCAGAGATCCATGCTGATGTTTGCTGCATTAGGAGTCATCTGCGGAGCCCCGAGCCAACTTGATGCAGCTATCAGGACGGCCTCCCTCGAGGACCTGGATCTGTATCACACATTAATCTCATTGCAGGGGTACTGATCCAGGATCAGGCTCTCCTAACCTGCCCAGACTGATTTGCATCATTTTAATTTAGGAGGCGAAACGGACCCTGAAACGGCTTATGTTCTGCAGCTTCATGTAGCAGACGGCTGGAGTTCAGCCTGACCTCACAGCATCCAGTCTGCTGGAGACCAGTCACTTCATGACAGCAAGGTGAGATCAAGAGCAAAGCCGGACCTGGTAACAGAATGCATACACAATTATAGCTCATAATAATAATTATAAACAATTTATAAACCGCTCTGTTTTATTATTGCTATTATATAAAACATTAATTACAATTGTCATTTAATAATAATAATAATAATCAACATTTGTAATTAAAAAGCATGTAATTACATTTAAGTATAATATCAATAATATAATGATATTTATATTAATAAAATATAGTAAAAAGTTATTTTATTAGTTTATAATAATAATACCGTATTGGCCCGAATATAAGACGACCCTGATTATAAGACGACCCCCCTTTTT
>NW_015656614.1:21702-24332 GCF_001515625.1 Sinocyclocheilus rhinocerous
TAGTCTTCAAATCTGGGTACTGTGGTACGTTTTAGAATCACAAAGAGAGTTTGGGCCCATCAGGCTAACGTGACAGTCACAACTCTTTTTACATGTCAGGACTTCTTTTTCTTTTGTTTTTATTCGCGATCTTTACAACATTACATTAGTATTTCATGGCACACTCGTTTTATACGTATTTGGCGCCACCTAGTGTTGTGGGTGTATTATTGACATGTCAAAGTCTAGACCCTGAATATAAGACGACCGCGTTTTTTCAGATGTATTTCCAAGAAAAAAACATCGTCTTATATTCGGGACAATACGGTAATAGTTATTGTTGCTGTTATGTTACATATTAAAAAGTATAATTATAGAGGCAATAATATTTATCAATTAGACGATAGATTGCAAAACATTTTGAACAGCAATTATAAACAATTATAATAATGTAATTTAATAATAATAATAATATTTGTAATTATATTTATAAATAAAACAAGTAATACTATTTTAAGTATAATAGCAATAATATGATGAAAATGATTAGTATTATAATTATTATTCTTTATTAGAATAATTATTAAAAATGTCATTTAATAATAATAATAATAATAAATGTGTAATTAGATTTATAAATAAAACAGAAGCATTATATCCGTTTTATTATTTATAAATATAAAAAATCTATTATTGTTGTTGTTGTTATTAAATGACATTTTAATAATAATAATTATAATACTGTTTTGCCATATATTGTCTAATTTATACATATTATTGCTACTATAATTAATATTTTTTATTACTATCACCATCATTATCTAATATTATTGGTATTATTATTAGTAGCAAGTACTTATACTTATATATAAATGTTATTACATGTTTTATTATTTATTAAGTATAATAGCAATAATATGATGATAATGATGGTGATAGTAATAAAAAACATTCATAAATATAATTATAGTAGCAAACACTTATAAATTAGACAATATATGGCAAAACATTATTATTATTATTATTAAAATGTCATTTAATAATAATATATTTGTAATTATATTTATAAATAATAAATAAAACATCTTATAACATTTCTATTTTAAGTATGATAACAATAATATGATAATGATGGTGGTGATGGTAATAAAAAATTCATAAATTTAATTATAAATGTTATTATTATTACTAATATTAAAGATTTTCAAAGTAGTAATAATTGTCTTCATCATCATCTCCTACTTGCCTCCTTTTTTGTTTTCTTGGCACATAGCGAGAAGGTTTTGTGGTGCAGCTGCAGTAAATTGACCAGATCTCATTTCAACCACAACAACAACAAAAATAAAAAATAAAAATAAAAAATAATAATAATAATACAAATAATAAAATAAGAGAACTAAATAAAAGGAACCGTTAATTCAAAAATTTTAACTGCCATCATTTACTAAACCCTATGTCATTCCAAAAATAAAAAATAAAATTTTTTTTAAAGTCATACAGGTTTGCAAGAGTGTGCGTAAATGCATGACAGTTTTCATTTTGAGGTGAACTTCTCCTTTCAAGACAGACAAAGAAACTCAGAGAGATCTGAAATTGACTGCCACTGTACATTCACTACTTCAGAGAAGTCATTTCTTTATAGTTGAACCGTTTTATTCAGCCGTCTTCTTCAGCTCGGACTCATCTGAGTGCACATCTGAGATATTAAAGAGACTTGATGTCTGGATGCGTGTGTACTACTCCTGATTTTATTTTCCTGATCAGTGAATGGCTGAGACTGCATTCTTTTTCTCTTTTTTTAAATCAAGAATGTCAAATGACAATACAAAACAAAAAGATATGCAGTAAAACAAGTACAAATTCACTACTGTACGTACTAGCCAACCCTCATGCAAGCTCTGTTAGCAGTGCGACTGACTGCTTCTGCATGATGTAGCATGGCTAATGAGGTGTATCATGTGAATGGCTGGAAGGCGATCTCATCCGCCATTGACCCTCTTATTGGTTTTCAAAGGCTACAGGCACAAACAGATCACTGGCGTATTGGTAAATGAGAGGAGAGCATTGAGTCTGTGTTATGTGACTGATCAATGAAGCGCTGATCCCTGCGCTCACAGAAACATTGCTGGTGATTAGTATCTGCTCCCATCATTAAGCACTAGCAGACGGCCTGTGGCGCACGGCTAATAAAAAGGATGCATCACATTTGTTCTTTTGTCTGTGATGCGCTTCTGCATGACTCAACTGCAGTAAAGGACATTCCGGTGTTGAATCTGTCTGAACACACAGCTCAGTTTCCCTCTTCCTCTGATGCCTGGGTTTTCAGATGATATCTGATCCCTGACTGATCATTAGCTACAGAAATAATGACAGTCTACAATGCACAAAACATTCAAAAATATCTTAAGTTAAAACAATACTAGTTACTTTTGTTGGTTTCTTTTGAGTTTAGCAAGATTGCTCTGTCTCTGCAC
Organism: Sinocyclocheilus rhinocerous; assembly: GCF_001515625.1. NCBI lineage: Eukaryota > Metazoa > Chordata > Actinopteri > Cypriniformes > Cyprinidae > Sinocyclocheilus > Sinocyclocheilus rhinocerous. The sequence continues at coordinate 24,156 of NW_015656614.1, forward strand.
AGCAAATGGTTTTATTTTCCATTAATTACAAAAAAAAAAAAAAAAGCAAAAATAACACTAATGGAAAAAAATAAAATAAAATCAACTATTGAATTTGGAAGCCAAAGAATTTTAACTAACTCAAAATGATTCCAAAAGTACACACATAGAGCTCTTAGTGACCATACAAAACAAAAC
>NW_015656614.1:27669-63938 GCF_001515625.1 Sinocyclocheilus rhinocerous
AAAAAAAAAAAAAAAAGCAAAAATAACACTAATGGAAAAAAATAAAATAAAATCAACTATTGAATTTGGAAGCCAAAGAATTTTAACTAACTCAAAATGATTCCAAAAGTACACACATAGAGCTCTTAGTGACCATACAAAACAAAACTTACTGGTTTAACACACTGTTGTTGCTGAGACTGGGAGTATTACCCATAAGGCCTTCTGGTAATGTATTAATGTAGTTTTAAGCACATTCATTGATAGACTGACTAAATAAAAATTCATAAATAGAAATAAAAGAGATAAAACTAAGTAATTAATATCAGCAAGAATAATTAAATTGTATATAAATAGAAAAATAAATCAAATTAAATGAAAAAATACAATTAGTAAATCAAGTAGTAAATAATAATTATGAATAATTACAAGAAAGAATAAATAGAATAAATTCTAAATATAAATGAATGGATAAATACAAATAAATAAGTGAATAAATAAAAAAAACTAATAAATAAAATAAAATTTGTAAATTAATAAGGAACTAATAAATACCAATAAGAATAAATAAGTGTTAAATAATTAGATAAATATGAATAAGTGAATTTAAAAAAATGCAAATAAAATTAGCCAAATAAGAATAAATAATTGATTATATGTAAACAAATGAATTTAAGATAGATGGTTGAAATAGGGTAAAAAGGATCTAATGTAACAAGGCAACAACCTCCTGCCTTGTGTGCACTTGGCATTAATTAAACCTGATGACCCCACTTCTTATTGTACAGTTCAGTTTTTTCCCCCCAAAGCACAAATTAGGCTTAAATTTCAGCTAGCAATCAAAAAGCAAAGCTCAGACTAATGAAGTACATGCAGCTAATGAACTCTACATCGCAAAAATCCAAGGTTTCCAACTGAGCTAAATCATTCAATTGACTTCCTATATATGAAGGTCAGTGAGACGGAGGACTTCTTTCCTTCAGTTTCTTTCATTTTTGAAGCCGTCAGCATGACAGCCAGCAGCACAGAAACACGGCATGACATCCTCGCCACACACCAGCAGTTAGCAGAATAACTCTTCCCGCTTCAATTACCTCCCCGTCACCTCCTCTCTCGACGGGGAACGAGAGAGGGAAGACTGCAGTCAGCCTCGTGTGAAGGTACATTAACATTTGCCAATCAGTTGGCAGGGACATGACATTGTGTAAGTGTAAACTGCTCAGAACAAAATTGTAATATATAATCCACGTCAAAATTTTGAATGCTAGTAGTGTTTTCCCTGCCAATGTGCTCTCAAAAACCAGTGGACCACATCTAGGGTTGAGTTTTTTTGCAAGAGCGAGGATGTTCTGTACTGGAAGCTGTTGAAGAGACACCAACAAATCCATTGCAAAGACAAAAGCAGACCTGACATGAAAAGACGAGTTCGTCGCAGACACTGTGCCATTGTTTGTTTTGTGTAAAGAGCTTGCAAGAATGAACTATCATCCTAATTATTCACACACTATTAGTTAGCTTAATTACCCAGAGCCCTGAAGCCACAAGCCTCTCTGGCATGATCAGACGCTCCGTTTCATTGTAGAGAAAATGGGACTTTGGGAGTCTTATCGGACTTTGATGAGGTTGACAAGCCAGATGCAGCTGGCATGCTTGATTTTTAAATGTGATCTCCTCCAGTTTGGGCAATTTGAACCTAATTAACAAAACAGCCAATGGCAGCAATTTGTTAGGCGTCTCGTTCACAATCAGAGTAACATGCTGCGCAAGATTGTGATCAGGAGACGGAGAGATTGTGTAACGACGAGGTATGGTCTCTCTCCGAGCAAACGTTTCTGTGGCATCAGATGAACATTATCTGGGTTTTAATCTCATTGTGTCAGTGCCTCTCCAAGCCAAACATTGAAAATGTGCAGTGCTGGGGGTCCTGCAGGAGCAGAATTGAAAAACACAATGCATGCAGTATACTCTCAGGAAAAAAGAAACAAAACTGTCACTGGGGCGGCACACTTTCAAAAGGTACCATTACGTATTTGTAAAGTATTAATATGTATCATTTAGGGTTAAATAAATGTACGAAGATGTATCTTTTAGCTTTTGTACCTTAGGGTGCCACCCAAGTTACAGCTTTGCGCATTTTTTTTTATTACATACATACACACACACACACACACACACACACACACACACACAAACATATGGAGATATATAAATATGAAACACTTGGAAATTCCAAATTATATGGAATTTTTGGAAATAAAACTGAAAATCCCCTAAAGTCAAAAACTATTTTGTTAAACCACTTAATAAAATTAAATAAGTTTTTATATAGATTATATATAATTTAATAAATGTTTTGGAGTTTAAATAAAATTACTTTTTGAAGTGTCATTTATCAAAATATTTTTTTATGTTAACATAAAATGTTATACATGTTATACAGTGGCAAGCAGTTCACTTTCTGGCAAATCTAAAATGTTTTTCAAGCAGTATACCATACAAAAATAAAAATAAAATGGCCATCAACATGTTGTGTAACTTAAAAAATAAATAAATAAAATTATTGAAATTTATTTAAAATCGTCCCTTTATTATTATTCTTTTTCAAGCAATCTAATGATTGCAAAGTGAAGAAAAGAGGTTTGTTGCCCTGAGGCAACATCGTCAAATATTGGAGGAATAGAAGCAATAACAACTGGACTCACCACCTGCATATAAATGAAATACAGTCAATAACCCAGTGGTAGGATGTGAAAATCTATAAACAAAGTCAAAACAGAGCTTGCTTTTTTGCAAAGAATCTATAAATGCATGGCTTCAGATGCACTTAAAATGTTATAAAAGCCTTTCTTTAGCTAGAGCCAGGCAGAAGAGGTCCAGTCAAGTGGAAGGGATTAAAAACACAAAGTGCTATTTTCAGACAGCACTGTACAAAACAGCAGCCGTCCCAGAGCTAAGCTGCCTCAGAGCCGCCCTGTGCCGTGGACGTGAACCCTCTGGCCTCATGTCAAAACACTCGATATCCTCTAAAAGTTCAACACAATTAACATTTAACACTGCTTATGGTGCATGAATAATCTTCTGAAGAATTCATGCTCGAGTTTAAGAAATCCTTTACCATTAATGAGCACTTTCCACACTGCATTACAGACCGTGCAGCCCATCTTGGCCCGGTTCCCCTGGGGAATAGCACCTGTCACAAGACAAGCTGTACTCTTCAGGGTCTACAGGGGCAGCCAGGCAGAGCCAAGCAGAGACGCGAGCGTGTGCTTGGAGTCATCAGCTATACCTTTCTCACCTTTCCTTTCTCCTGTGTCTCTGAAGGTTACATTTCTATGCAGATCATTTCCTGTAAAGCCTAGGAAAGAGCTCGCTGGCCTTCTGGCATCGCTGTCTCGTTCCCAAAAAGGGCCTCTGAAAGATTACCGGTCAAAGAAAGGATCTACAACAAGAGTTTGAGCTTGGACGTTACCCCCCTCATTCATGTCCTCTATATAAATTAGCATTTGAAAGGACTTGTGGAGGCATAGACTGTTGAAGGGAAGGGGAAGATGGAGAATGGCAATAGTAAAGCGCAGAGGTTGGACTAAAAGTGGAGGACTAGGGCTGACAAGCTCCAAAATAACAAAACAGCATAATAAAAGTAGTGACAATTCACTAAAAAGCTTGAAATCCACCCTTGATCTAGTAGAGAACTAATGAAGTCTGATTCATGAACAAATTCTTTTCAATTTAGATGAATCAGTTCATATCAGTGTGAATGATTGGTTCACAAGTCAATTATGGTTCACAAGTCAATTACAACTTAACGGCCTCAATTATCCAGTTAACAGCTAACTGGAGGAAGAGTATCAGTAAATATCTAAAATCTTAAAATATCTTAAAAAAAAAAAAATCTTACAGTTGGTCTGTTCCTCACAAAAATCTCATGACTTCAGAAGATTTGAAATTTAGCGTTTGAGTCTTGTATCCTTTTTGATGCTTGAAAGTTTCAGCACTCATTTTATAAAGAGTGGCCGGGATATTCTTCAAAAATTCACCTTTTGTGTTCCAAGGAAAAGCAAGCAAGTCATACAGGTGATGGTGAATAAATGTCCAATGTGTCCAAAAGTAAATTTCAATCGTAAAAAAAAAGTGTTGTGCATAAGGCTACACACTTTGTGCAAGTCACATACCTAAAATGCCTCAGTTTACTAATCCTAGTTTCAAAAACTACATTTACTCACCACCTTTTTTGCCACTCTTCCTGTCCCATTTCTCACTGTGTAGTGGTATTTGCCAAGCAGCTGTCAGCGAGAAGATTCCCGGCTCACAGACATCAGCTATTGAGTGTAAACAGCCTTGTAACCATGAAGCCTTTCCCAACAGGAAGCACTTAAATCACGCCTAGCAAAACATTTCATATTCTCCATTCTCAAAAGTTTGTTTGCCTACAGGTGCTTCACCAAGTGGACAAGACAAATTCAGCTTTGACCCAGATAAAAACATTTATCACTAAAAAGAATAACATTAACATTGAATGGTCACAATGTTCACACCATATTTATTAATGGATTGCCATAAAATATAGGGTTTACTGAAATGTCTTTCAAAATGTATTTGGGAGTGTAATTTGATTTCTTGTAAACAAAATGGACAACTAGCGGCCATGATGAGCTGCAAAACATGTATTTTGGAGGTCTACATAAAAATATAGGTGTAAACGGTATAATTTTTGAGAACATTTATTCAATTACAACAGTACTCCAATAAATTCTCCCCTGTTCTATAGCACCACCGTTTTTGTTGAAGTTTCAAATGTCACGGCAAAATAGCCTAAATAATACCCTTCTCTTTTTAGTGATCCAAACCGTCATTGCGAATTCGGTGTAGTTCAATTCACAAATAAATAACTCTTGAGCTGGTTCTTTTTAATGAATCCAAACATACAAGGCAAACAATGTTGTCTGCGTCCTAAAACGAATGACTTGAGTGAACTGGTTCTTTTATATTAAACACATACAGTGTAAAGAGTGTAATTTTAGTGAATCAAAAACATACAGAGCAACTAGTACAGTTTGAGCTCCAAAACAAATGACTTGTATGAATTGGTTCTTTTTTTGTTGTTGTTAAATTAACTAAACAGTTTTAACTCAAGTGTACTCCGATTCACAAACCATATTACTTTAGTGAATCAAAAACATACAGTTAGAGCACAGTTAGAGTACTATAAACTAGATTTTAGAAACGTACGAGTCATTTGTTTTTTAGTAATGACTCGGAGTCGGTTCTTTTAATGCAGTGATTCCCAACCTTTTTTCCAGAGGACCTCTATTTTAACATTCAATTTTTTAATGAAGTTTTTAATAAATGCAACAACAGCAGAAACACTGAAATAATGACATTAAAAATGGCCATATTTTAAACGGGGAATTAAAAAAAAAAAAAAAAAAAGTTTGCACATGAGCCTATTTACCATCAACCAGTTAAAATTTACAACAGTGCATAAAAATTCGGTCTGATTTTTGCATTGGCTAGAACAAAAATGGCAGACAGACTGAATGAAAATGTAAATCCACTATCTGACAGCAGGTGGCACTTATGGAACAAGAAATAGAGCAGTTTTCCTGGTAACTCTGTAAACAAAGCAGCGCTGCGCTTAGCCACCTTTTTCTTGAATAACCGATGAGCGCTGCCATGATGGATTCTAATGCTGCATTCACATGTTGTAATTACTATGATTTCGAGATGACAACACGTGACATTCTACTTGGAGCTGTTCACACCCTTGGACTCGAACTCGGAACTATCACACTATCAATGCCTAAACATAGCGCCTAATGAATCTGAGGTGGTCAGGTGGTACAAGTTGTAGCTCTAGGAAAACTCTCGGTTAATTACGAGATCTACGAGGACGTGAATGCTTTTTACAATTTGGTATCTCGTAATCACGGTAATTATGATTTGGTGTGAACGCACCTTCACTTCTCGTGTTCCGGTCTCCAGAAACCCATGTTAAAATGAGAAAGAAAAAAAAAAAAAACAGCAACAGCAGTAACAGAAATAAGCTTAAGGAATTCCTGTAAAGTACTTGTTTTGTGTACCAGCAAATCTGTTCATGTCCGGCGCTGTATGCAGAAACGATGACAAAGGAAAACGAGCATGGTTAAGTTAAAATACTGTAAAATACCTGTATATACTGTATGTGCCCTCATCTGTTTTCAATGCAGCTAACCTCGCGTCACTTCATGTCATCTTCCTACTCATTAAATTATGACAGGTGAGTTACTGCGAAAAGACGGTCATTGCGACACTGTAAAGTGATGAAACTATGGCGCCATGTGCTTTTTAAAACCATTTTCATAGGTTTAACATTATATTATCAGCTCAGAAAATAAGTAAATTTGACTAGAAACACCAGAGACCGTAAAGCATCGTTCCAGTCGGGCGAGACTTCATCCCTATTTATAACCCACAAACTAAAGTGAGCTCCGCAACCTTTATTAAATCGACCCCCAAGTTGGGAACCACTGTGATTAGTTACCGGTTTGAATCATTCTGAAACACTTCCCTCTATAGAGATATAAAGGTTTCAGATATATAAATGTTTCATTTATTCCCCCGCATACCATCATAGAATGGAAGAATGCAGCGAAGTCCTCCACCCTCGCCTCGAGATGAGCACAGATTGGGCCAATGCATTCTTCCCCGGCATTAATGCCAGAGCGGACTCGCCATTTGATCCTTTGTGACGGGGCCGCCGGTCCAATTGAAATTTCCTGCTTGCTGACTAGAGAAGCCGAGCTCTGTGTGGCTGTTCCAGCGAGGACTCAGTCATCCTGACACTAATGGAATAGCCCAGCGCTCACAATCACCACACAGAAGCTTCTCAAAGAACCCAGAACGACCGGCCAAACGGCCCCATCACCCAGCTCTAATCTCCCTCAAAACAGGCACATTAAAAGAGAGCGGCTGACAGCCATAATAGAGAGAGGGGGCCGGGGAACAATACTGCCCCATCCACAACATGCATGTCTTACCATTGGGTCTTACTGTGGCCCTGGCTGGGAGAAGATTTTTGTATAATAGCTTCCTTTCCTGTTAGAGGAGAGGGAGATTTCTCTTCTCTCATCACTCCACCTCTTTATTCTTGCTAGTTTTTGGCTCGGTTTTGGGAACGCCAGTCAGGATGGGTCAGGGAGTCGGAGGCAGTCGCTCTGACTCTTCACGTTATGTGGGCGTTGCGATATTCACGGTCTGCTTTAAATGGAAAGGAATAATACGTCTTGTTATATAAAGCACCAGAGAATAAGTTATCAAAGGATTTTCCAAAGCTGTGAAAAGCATTTATAGGGCAGCCATTTGATTTTTAACAGTTCCACTCTACGGAAGGTAGGCTAATAAAGTACTGTGAATCTACTAAAGATCATTTAATATATGCTATTTTAAATAATAACAAAATTAATCGCGAGAGAATCGCAAAGATACTTCGACGATTGTTTTACTTGTTAGTATACACATGCAGACTGACGTCTTTAGCCACTGTTACATTTTTGCCAGTTTTCAGTCTCATCAACCTGATCTCAAAAGAAATGTAGCCATTTTACAAGGTGGCGATTTCGTATGAATTTGTACGATGTGAATCATACAAAACGTAAGATTTTTTAGAAAAAGACCCGCCCCTAAACCGTCTCTGGGGTGTGAGCAGATCATACAAAAACGCAGGCTACGTACAGTAGGCCTATGAGATTGTGCAAATCAATATGAATTATCCAGCAATTTGCCAAAATGTTACGAATTGCCATGTCTCAATGTGTTAATGTGCTGTGACAACTTTTTAAAAAGTTTCAGTGCACCTGAAAATGATTACTATCCGAGTTGGTACTACATGTGAATTTGAACAAACTTCGCGACCGTTAAAAAAAGCATGTTCTATATATGAATATGGGTAGTATGAATGAAATTCAGATATACTATTTTCGCCATTTTGTTACCGTTACATGACCTACCAGTGTCAATTGCGCTGCTTCACTGCCATTTATCTTCTCTCGTAGCTTCATTCGTGTCCATTGAATGCGAGCTTCAAAATCTCACTGGAAGTTAGGGATGGGCGTATCGATCCAAAGTATCGATATATCGATACTGACGCGAGTATCGAAAGTATCGATACTCAAACAAAAATATCGATACTTAGGTGTGTTTTATTTACCAGTGATTTTGTTAATTCAACAACAACAACAACAAAAAATAATGCGTACAATATGCATTGAATTGGACGAATAACCTTTGTTAGCGAGTAATTGTGTAGGATAGAACTAGTTTCCTGCTCATCTGAATACACGCAAATGTTGCAAGACAGAACTAATCAATCACAGAGAGCGTTCACTCACTTCTGACAGTACATTCAAACAGGGCTGCTTTTCCCAAAAGTATCATAAGAAAGCATTAAAGCTTTTGGGAACAGCAGTCCTGAACAATGCTTATCAGAGGAGGTATCGTATCGAAAGCAAAATAAGTGGTATCGCCCATCCCTACTGGAAGTAGCAGATCATCCGGGTACTTTCCACCTACAGTTCTTCAAATACTATGAATTTGGGCATACTACTCTAGGTGCGTCCCAAATCGCGTACTTATGCACTATTCTATGACGTTTTGTAGTATAAATAGTGCGAGTAGTGCGTTCACACTGAAAATTCCAAAAAGAAAAAGTGCACTTTAAATACCCGGATGATGCACTTAAATAACCGAAAAAATGAAGTGTGGAATGTTGGACACTTCATGCACTCAATTGTCGCAGCTTTAATTACGTACCGAAGGGGGAGGGACTATGAGACTCCAATTATGAATGACAAAATAACCTTATATAATTCATACTATACATGGTTGAGTACATAGTGCATAAGTACATAGTGTATGAGTGCATAGTGCATCATATGGGATGCAGCTTCTGTGTACCGTTGTCACTTACTATATAGTACTGTATATAGTAGGGAAGCATTAGATATGCGTAGCTGATTTAAAGAAGCACTCCAAAATCTACCAACAGCATTGTCAATCGATAATGCACAATTAGTAAAATAATTTGCAATAAATATTGTATACAAAAGTTAAATGTTATATGCATCTGCTATTCAAAGGCCAATATAAGTTAATTAGTTATTGCTTTAAAACAGCAAATGTTTAAATTGACAAATAAAATACTACTACTATTAAGAAGAATTATGATGATGATGATGATGATGATGATGATGATGAAGAAGAGATGGCCATTTTTTCCCCTTCAGCTTCCTGTCCATTTTTGTCGTCCACGCAAAAGGAGTTAAAAATTGCAATGTCCCGTTACTCTTAATTCATCTTATTAGAAAAAGATAAATTAGATAAATGTGTAAAGGAATGATGGATGTCTTTGTTCTTGTCTGTCCTGCTCCAAGAACAATGACTGCAAATTGAGTGAAGAGCTGCAACAAAACCCAACAGCGAGGCACAGAAGAGGCTTCCTGATTTAAGGTAGCAGGTGAAATACGATTACAGCTGATGAGAGCCAAGGGGCGGCAGGAAACCGAATGATGAAGCGCAAATACCACAGTCTCTCTCATCAGGACCGCTGGCCGGGGGAGGGGAGACAGACGAATGAGACGCACCCTCCCTCACTGCAGCACCGCAGACAGTGATGGAGCGCCACAACATCACAACTACAGATGGAGAGATAGATGGGCACGTGGGGCAGCATGAGAAAGATAAATGGAACAGAGAGCGAAGGATCACGTTGATTTACGGGCTGGCACGAGATGGTTTTACAAGGCCAGTCTGGCTAGTTAAATGACTCTCACTGTAAAACAAACTCTAAATCAAACACAATAGCTTAGGTTGGTTCTTAGAAGACAATTAAGTAAATAAAATGATGTTAAAATGATTACAACTCTAAAAGCTGATATTAATAATTGCTACAAGTGAATTTAGGCATCTCAACATAATATAGTACAAAAAAAATGAATTTTTAAATTTGCTAAATGTTACATTTAACATCGTTAATTCATTTATAGTTATTAGACACATTGAGTTAATACATTACATTTCATATAAGAAAACATTAAATTTTTTTAATTACCTGAGGGCTAGATGATAAATAAACAATTAAATAACCATCCATCCATCCATCCATCCATCTATTGGTTAACTAATATATCATGCATCCCTACTTGAGAGCAGGGTTGCCAGGTTTTCACAACAAAACCCACCAAATCGTTACTCAAAACTAGCCCAATCACATTTCAAGAGGGGTTAAAATACACATTATTGGGGTTGCTTCAACCCGCGGCAACAGTGTTAAAGTAGCCAAATTCCACGGGAAAACCGCGGACTTGGCAACACTGCTTGAGAGTATCCTTCATCTAATTTTTGAGCATTACATTAAATTACACTTGACATGTTTCTGTGGACTTTAGCAATAATAAATGTCTGCACCATGATGAGTCAGACCATTAAACCTCTACATGACCTCAAGAACAACCATCTCATGTGCTTTAATAGTATCACTAAGTAGATTTACAGAAATTTCCTAATACATCAACACTTTCTTGCTCATTGAATGGCAGTCTCGAGTGGACCTAATGAAATGTCCAGTTGCTTTCTAACGGCTTTATTAAACTCTTTCTAGAGATTCTAGCATCCGCGCCAATACAAAGTGAGATGTCACATGTGAATGGAAATCATCGGATAGCCAGCACAACCTTATCCCAAGGAAACCCAACAACAACTTCATGAGCGCTGTTCTTCTAGGCACATAAAAGGCCTCAGTCCCTCATGTATCAGAAAACCCCAACAGCACAGAGCTATTGTTCTCCCTGACATACAACTGATATTTATACATGGACTGTCGGTGCGGAACAAAGGCTCAGGTTTCTCGAGGTTGCATGTGGATCCTTTGTTCTCTTTGGAAAGCGAGAGAAAGAGAGATGGTACAGCAAAACCCAATCAACAGATAGACAAAATGGGACAACAATGACAGCTACTGAGGTATCTTTCACAAATACAAAACATGACATTACTGGGAGTTGACGGATGGCAAGTCCTAGGAAAGGTCATAATGCAGGAGACAAAAATGGAAAAACCAATGAGATGCACTTTAAACCAGATATCTGAGCTTCTTTACTGTTTTAAGAGCAACTCCCAAAAGAAAAAATGCTTAATTCTCCAGGAACAAGGACAAACACAAGTGTATCCCTAGCTAAACCCACCAAGACTTGGATTTAAGTTATCTGGATAAAGATGAGAACATTCCTCCAGGGCTGGATAAAATCACCTTGTAAACAAGCAGAAAAATGAACATCCAGTCTTTAATCTGACAAGGAACTAGTTCTTTTCAGCTTAGCATTACCTTCAAGCACTGTTTCCTACCTTTGTGCTTGCCAAGAGCAGGGTAGCTTGGCAACAGGAACAAAGACAAAGTCAATGGAGTCCGAAGGGGAAAGATGCCATGGCCCCCCTTCAAACACATCTAACCAACCTCGTCAAAGAAAAAAACACATTTAGGAGGCAGTCGCTTCGCTCAAAGCAGGACAAATGGACTCATGTTGGTGTCTGTCGCTGGGAAACCTTGAGCTAGACCAGACAGGAGGAAGAGAAAGTAGCAACAGGTGCTTCAATCAAGCATGGCTTCTGAACAGCTGGCTTCAGTCTGACAATTAAGACTTAATCTTACTGTAAAAAATAATTGTGATTTTAACGGTAAAAAGACTGTTCAATGGTGTTTAGTATTTGTGTGAATGTCACAGCAAACTTTCTATATAAGTATTTTTGTTCTCAGCTTGAGGAAAAGCTGCTTGTGATGAGTTTTGGTTCATCATGTGACTTTCTTACCTCCTGCTTTTGGTGGTTATCAGAGTATTACAAAGGTACTAAACCATAAAAAGATCTATCTATCATCAACAAGTTGTACTATGTGAAATATATGTGATTTAAATATAAATTATTTGTATCTTTCTATTGTATCTCTCACTCTCTATAACCTGAGCAAAAAATAAATAAACACAGGCTGATGTACAATATTTATTAATATTTTTTTAATGTACATTTTTCATGTGTCCAACACAGAGAATGCTGATAAATGAAGCTAGTTATAAAAAGCTTTAAATCAAAAGCACACACACACACACACACAAACAAAAATCCATAATTAATACTTTTACCATTTATTTTTTTTACATTACAGATATTTACAGTATTTGTGGTATTTTGCCCATTTTTTACATAAAATTTGACAAGAAATTATGGTACCTCTTACTAACCACGGATCTTAATGATGGTAGACGCCATGTTTCATTTTTCGTGAATGAAAACGAGACTGTGAGGAATAAAAGCACAGTGTAATTTTCACAAAAAAAATCTTGACACCAGGATTAAAAAAAAAAAAAAAAATGTATTTTAAATGTTGTGTCAGCAGAACAATCAATTCAACTTTTGAAAAATTTTAATTAAATATAGTGTCTACATAATGTCCATTGGGTGAAGCAGATGTATGTTTGATTTGCATTAACGGGATGATTTGGATTTATCTTTAGAGCATTTCTTATGCCAGCCAATACGAGTCAAATGAGCGAGAATACTTCCGACCAGCTTTAATTGTGCTAGTAATAATTCATCTTGAATTATATGTTTCCCTGAAGGAAGAATTGGCGATAAAAAGGAACTGAAAAACACTGCAGGATTTGGGGAATATCTAAGGCTAGCTAAAGAACGTGAGCATGAAATTTCTCAACATTACTCAATTATCCGACAAAACAATGCGTTTGGGGAGTTTGAAGTGTCTGTGGAAATCAGAGCTGACACACCGCCCTCTATTGGTTAAGGCATTTCAATTCTCCGTTTAGCACCATAACAGAACAGCATGCAGAATGTCAGCATCAGCAGCTGTGGGAATATGCTGATGGATAATAAAAATCTCTCGGACGTATGAATTAGATCCCAAGAGGTCAGAGGGAACTGATCAATAAATGAATCATGAGGCATTCATCACTCTAATGTATTAGAGAGGCGTGTTAGGTAGAAGTTTAATGGCAAGAAAATAAAAACAGAGCAGAAAGCTTAAATTAACACTTTTTATCTGCACAATTTCCCCTTTCTTAAAATATTTCCTTATGTTCAGCAGAACGGTTCGCCTGGCCAGCAGGCAAGGGCTTTTGTTTGGCTAAAATCTAGTGATTAGAGGGTACAAACCAGGCGTTTTATACACAAACACAATGTATATTCATACTTTTACCACATTGGCCTGTCAAATCAACATTTCTGGCTTGAGCGTAGAACTGCCATACTTTGTGGCTAATACAACTTGAATTTGTTAGCCTACATAAAGCCGAATCCCTCATCTCGCTCAATTTGAACCTTAAAAAGACAAAAATACTGCAGTTAAAACACCCGCTCTTTTGGTAGCTTAACGTGAAAGCTAGCTATGTGTTTGGTTGAACAAATTTACATAACATTCACATGGTACAGTAAAAGATTATCAAATAAAACCTCACACGTACAAAGGAGGCCGTTTACCAGTTAAGTGGAGCTGATCGATTGTCTCGTTTTAAAGCCAGCCATTTTTTCCCACTCGACGTGTGCTTATAAAGTGCTAAGGATTAAAATTGCATTGAGGGTTTAGAAGAAAAAAAGAAAACGTCTGTGGGGTTTGTGAAGCCTTTAGAGTCACAACAAAGTGAATCATGAATTTTCATTTTCTCTTTCAGTCATTTAGGGTTTGAAAAGTAATTAACAGAATTAATTAAAAAACAATTCTTACACTCTTTTGCACTTCCATGTCTGTCGTGCTCACTAAAATGTTTTCAAAAGCATCCCTTCTATTCATAAACAGTATTTTGCGACCTTTTCAAAAGAAATGAAACCTTGGGACTGTATATAAACCAAGTCTGGTCCAAAAGACTATATTGGTGAGGCACATTGTAACATGACAGGGATGAAAGAAAAAGGATGGAAACATATAGAAACTTAATCACTGCATTGCCAACTGCACTTTGAGTTCACTCACTTTGATTATTAGTATGTTCATTAGTCAAATGTCCTTCAGAAAGCGACTTTTGCGGTCGTTGGAAAGCCAGCTGTCTCTCAGCGTGATGCCTCTTGCTGTTATAAATCTCTTTTTGATCTTCACAGGAAGTCTGTGTGTGAAAAAGTGCCCGCAGTGGGTTTATCTGACATGTACTGTTCCCCAAACTCCTGCTCCAGGCCCCTGCTTGCGTTCATAGGTGTATGTGAGGGATGGAAGGCAACGTGCAGTATGCTGGCCGCTGAAATTCAGGTCACAGGAAACAATCAGTTTAAACTTCCTGTCCAGGCCTGACGCCCTTCGAGACTACAGGTATGTGCTTCTAACTCCGGTTTACAAGTCCACAACCAGAGACCAGCAGCCCTGCTTGGAGGCATTGTGGGATAGTGGATGATGAAGAGGGGGCCGAATCAGCAGAAAAAGATCTCTCCGTCCGGGGTAGAGTCTGGAACCACAGCGCTCTGAGAATCTGCAAAGAGAGAAAAACTCGTTTTACTTCTGAACTTTTTTAAGTAATTGCAATACCAACATGAAATAGCATTTACAACACATTGAACTTACATGATGTGTCATATTTCTAAGTGCAAACAATATTCAGTGGTATAATTACAGTGTGGGGTGAGAGTTTATTTCATCTGTCAGGATTTGAACGGATTGTAAAAGCTGATATGAATGGGAAAATGTATAGTCAGCCAGTCATTATCACGAAACGACTGACTGTACATGATTATGCTTAATTCATGACTATGTTTCAAATAAGTAACTGGAGTAATTGACTAATGGCATGTCAGCACTGAAGACTATTTTCATTGCTAATCTTCAAACAAACAAACAAAATATATGTACAATTAAATCTCTAAATAAAAAAAATATTGAAAAGATAAACCAAACAAACAATCCAAAAATAAAAACTTAATCTACATAAATTACATCAAATAATTTCCATACAAAAAATAAATAAAAATAAAGGATATATAAAATAAATGATATTCATACAAAAACTCTGGAACCACAGCGCTCTGAGAATCTGCAAAGAGAGAAAAACTAGTTTTACTTATGAACTTTTTTAAGTAATTGCAATACCAACATGAAATAGCATTTACAACACATTGAACTTACATGATGTGTCATATTTCTAAGTGAAAACAATATTCAGTGGTATAATTACAGTGTGGGGTGAGAGTTTATTTCATCTGTCAGGATTTGAACGGATTGTAAAAGCTGATATGAATGGGAAAATGTATAGTCAGCCAGTCATTATCACGAAACGACTGACTGTACATGATTATGCTTAATTCATGACTATGTTTCAAATAAGTAACTGGAGTAATTGACTAACGGCATGTCAGCACTGAAGACTATTTTCATTGCTAATCTTCAAACAAACAAACAAAATATATGTACAATTAAATCTCTAAATAAAAAAAATATTGAAAAGATAAACCAAACAAACAATCCAAAAATAAAAACTTAATCTACATAAATTACATCAAATAATTTCCATACAAAAAATAAATAAAAATAAAGGATATATAAAATAAATGATATTCATACAAAAACATTAAACCCCATGTAAAATGAAATAAAAATCAAACAAATAGTCTCCATATAAAAAAAATTAAACAAATAATCTTCATACAAAAAAAACTAAACTAAAATCTATAAAAATGAAAGAAAAAAAAGGTAAAACAAACAAACAAATCAAATAATCTTCATACAAAATATAAAAAATTGATATAAATCTATATAATATCAAATAATTAAATAACCTTTATACAAGAAAACTAAAAACTATGTAAAGTTAAATAAGAAAATGTTAAAAGGAGAAATTAAATAATCTCCATCCAAAAAAAAAACCCAATTAAAAATATAAATATAAAAAGAAAGAAAAATAATACAATAAATCAAATCTATTAAAACAAAGTATTCCAAATGATAAACCAAACAAATAATCTTCATACAAAAACTAAATAAATACACAAATATGAATTTAATTAACCAATTAATTCGGGTTTATTGGTAATTATATGAAAATACTGGACCACAATTATGTAGTTGACCAATAAGAATCAAGTACTACAGAGAACTGAGTAATAATTCTATTATTTCTCGCCACCCATGTAGCATTAAATCATCAGAAAAGCTGTTTCAGAACCGGTCACTGAAATCAAGCATTTAATAGAATAACATGCACAGATGACTTGTGCTCAATAAGACCGGGGGATTCATTGAGAAAGGAAAAGGTGTCTGTTTGAATTTCATGTTGAATACTCAAGCAGATGTAATGTGATGATGAGCTACACTCTACCCGCAGTCTTGCTCTGCTGCCCTTTTCCCTTCTTCTTCTTCTTGTCCTTCTTCTCCTTGGGTTTGGCCAGCTGTAGCAGGCGGCTGGGGATCTGGCTCTGCGCCTCGCTGTTCTGGCCTTTCTGGCGTGAATTGGAGGAGAATAGACTGAGGTTCTTCCCTTTGCGTTTGGAGTCCATGCGGGACAGGAAGTCTCTGGCAGACGGAGACGAGGAGAGCTCCACCTCTGAGGGGTCACGGTCCAATGAACCAGTGCTCTGGAACTTTGAGGAGTCCTCAGACGTTGTGGAAGGGGTCCGGTTCTTCCTTAATTCCTGCAGATGATGGTGCAGAAATTCAAATAAAACTGGTTAAAAAATTGTTTAGACATGACACCAAAACGCAAAATGAAAAACACAACCTCTTTTTTTGCCAAATAAGTTGTTACTGCGAGTGCTATTAGGTTTCGAATCATTCTGAGGGTTCAGGAAAAAGTAACTATATTAAGGATGAAGATCAAGATGAATATAATTACATAATGGAATGTGCAGGCCTTTTGTTTTCACATTATTATAGAACAGTTATGTAATTTTGGGGCGGAATGGAAAAGATTAGTGGTTTTCTCAACTAATCAACATTACATAGTGCGCGAGTACTGTACCATCACAGAATAATGACATGCAAACGAATCTTCACCATATTTTCCATTGAGATTATATAGAAAACTGAAACGCTGATGAAACATTGGGCAAAAGATTCGTTTTCAGCCCTCGCTCTCGCGTCATTCCAGATCCTTGTGACAAATTAAGATGGCATGAGTCACTCTTTTCCATATAATGAATGAAGACCAAAGCTTTAAAGCTTCAAAGTCTTCTGACTCGAAGGAATGATTCAGTTATGCATCAAATATCACTTTCTTTCATGAACACGCTAAAGCAACATTAGGGCGGATTTCCAGTGAATAATGATTCAAATTTAAATTTGTTCCTCACAAAAAGCTATTCAGAAGACTTGGAATAGATAGTACCATTCAAAAGACTTTTATTCAGAAAGGATGCATTAAATTGATCAAAAGTGACAATAACCTCTGTTTGTCTGATCAGCTCCGTCTCTCTCTGCACTTGCTCTCGTTCTCTCTCCAGTCTCTTCTGGCTGTCTCTGAGCCGTGCCAGGTCTCTCTGATACTCTTCTTTTTTACTCTGCAGGTCTTGCTTCTCCTCTTCCAGCTCTTTCCATCTCCTCTGCACCTCTTCCTCTTGGGTCTGCAGCTGCGACTCCCTCTGGGCCAGTTCCCGCTCCCGCGCTTCCCACTCTTTTTCCCTGCGCCTCCTCTCCTCGGCGTGGGCAGCCTGCTGCTTTTGGAGGCTGGCGACTTGTTGCCGCTGCTTCTCCAGGCTCCGCTGTTTCTCCTGCTCGATTAGTGAGCTGGGCCGTGATGAGGAGGAGGAAGAGGAGGAGTTGAGGGACGAGACGGACGGGTGGCGTGAAGAGGGCTGGGGGCGTTCGTTGAGGGCATGCCGCTTGTCCTCGATGAAGGTGTCTTGCTGGATAACAACAGCCTATGTTGAGGGTGAGCAAAGAAAGCGGTTTTAATCGACATGCAAACAGGAAAGACGTAAAGCTGTTAAACTGCAAAGGCCTTGAAGTGAGAATATTAATGTGCGAAACCAAATTTCAAGTGAAACAGGCCCATCTGGTGGCCATAGAGCACCTGTCTTGGGAAAGTGGTACAAATCTATCAGAGTGCATCTTAATACACCACAGTGCACTCCGCTTGATTACAAGCCTGCAAAATAAACCCCTGCATTTGGAAATTTCATTTCCTTCTGTCGTGCTGCAGATGAGAGCTGCTGGCCTGAACATCAGAGAGCGAGAAATAACAAGACAAAAAGAGAATGACTCACCTGTAATGTGTTCAGCAGGTCATGGAGCTGAGCGACGCTCTGAAGAACCTGCTGTGGGAGGATAAAAAGATTGGGGGGAAAAAATGAGATGCAGATAGCTAGTCTAATTTCTTGTCACTTTATATTTTAACCTTTTAGAATTTAATCTACATATATAAAATATTTATAATAGTATATGAACACATTTGTTTTATATGCATATGTATTTACATAATATATACATACATAATTATAAAAAAAATATATATATACTTTATTTTTATTAATACAATATAAAATACATATAATACTAATATATTTATATCATTTAAAATATGAAACAATTTATATTTAAATATATAATACTTTATAAATTATTATTTATAATAATTACATAGAAAATATAACATACAGAACCATTTTAATACACATTGAAAATCCTAAAATAAATTAATAAAGATTTTTATTGATTTTACAATGTTTTAAATAAATGCAGTTGTGTGTGTGTGTTACTGATATAGATAGATTCAGAAAATAATACAATCCTGACTCAAACTCATGTTGCACGTCTTAACCACTAAACCACAGCTTGGGAAGGAAATCTAATTATAAAGTGTAAATATGGCTAGGGTGTCTGGTCATGGTACTGAAACCAATTCTCCTTTGACCTGATCCTGAAATCTGTTCTGAGCTGTGTCCAAACAGAAAAACTTACCTCGTTGTTCCTCTTGAGTAGGAGCAGGGGGTTGGCGTTGCTTGCCTGTGGGAGAGAGAGGTAGTCACATGGTCAGTGCACTGGGTAAGAGGCTACCGTACATAAATCAATAATAAGCAATCCATGTGCTCTTGGACAGGGTACCACAGGACCTGCCGGGAATAAGACGCTGTGATGACAGGTCTCATTACTCTGCTGCTGTAAAGCAGAGGACAGTCTTAATGTGTCCTCATTATCAAGTTACTATACAGTTATGTTCTGTGATGAGAGTGTGTGTAAACCTCCAGTTCACTTCAGGTAATGAGTGCTACAGCAGACATATATTCTGATGCTCAGCACTTAATGGTTTGAGCATATGGTGATACACTGATGACTAACGAATTAGATGGTAATGGGAACACATCTTAGAACAGCACTTGTAATAAGAGTGAACAAAAGCTTTTTAATAGTGTACTTATAAAATATGCATATACAACAAATGCATTTATTATATCAAATATTAAACAGATTCCAAAAATGTATTTTTATTAATTTGAATGGGAACACATCTTAGAACAGCACTTGTAATAAGAGTGAACAAAAGCTTTTTAATTGTGTACTTATAAAATATGCATATACAACAAATGCATTTATTATATCAAATATTAAACAGATTCCAAAAATGTATTTTTATTCATTTGACCAGTTATGCCATCTGCACTGTTAATTTGCTGATTTGTTTAGTGGTCTAGAAATAATGTAGAATCTTAAATATTTCCTAATCATTTGACATTACAATGTTTTTTTGTTTTTTTTTAATGTCCAGATTAAAATTAGACTTCTGCACTAATTTTAACTAACTTTATCTTTATATAGCATATCAAATGCATTTTTTTACATATGCACAAAATAAAAAAAATAAAAATAATTGAAAATTTAAAAATATTATGAATTTAACAATATGATTTATATTTAAAAAAACGATTACTTTTTTTTGCTTAAATATTTCTTAATGTTTTTATGTCAAAGTGTCCAGACTGAAATAAGACATTTGGACTAACTTTATGTATCTATATTGCTTTTTTTTTCTGTATACACAAAAAACAATATTATATATATATAAAATATATATCCTTTGTTCAGCTCATGGTGAAACCATGTTATTTTCACTTCAAATGCTTCCTTTTTTCTTGTCTTTTTCATGCAGCAATGTTACTCTGCCAAAAAAATTATTTTTTCCCATCATGATCTTTCTGATAAACACATCATTTTTGACCCGTTTGTACCTTCTTTAGAACGCTGTCTGACTCAGTCCTGCGGAGCTCTGCAGAGTCTTCCGTCTCCTCTCTGTCTCCATCTGCAGGAGATCAAACACAATCAGACTCACCTGGAACAAACACCCACGCACACGAGTGGCATCGCAAAAACGCTCTCACGCACACTCCCACGTGGAAAGCACACCCACCTTTACTCTTTGAGATGCTCATCTGGTGACTATCAAAGCCTCCAAAGGTTTCCGCCCGTCGTGGCAAAGTCACGGGCCCAGCCGCACATACTCCATCCTGCACCGCTCCTCCTAGACTGTCGTTTACCAGAACCTGTAATGTCTCAACTACACACAATCACACAGAAATTAAACATGGAATATGGTAACTAATTCAAGTAAACACTAAATGGTAGATCAAATTTCAAAAACCATGTCTGGGCCATATTTCACTCCAAAATCAAGAAACCGAAACGATCATATTTTGAATAAAATAAATAAAATAAAAAATAAAAAACACTTTTGATTTAAAAATAGCTTTTATTTTGAGTTTTTGTGAGATTTCGCCCAATAAGAAACAACTGATGTTTATAGAAAAATCAAACACTATCCAACAGCTCACAAAAGGCTAAGAGGAGACAGTAATCAATACTCTTTCCCGTTCTTGACCTGCAATCTTAAAGCAATCCATTATCCGTTCCTGCCTTGCGGATTCAGATCAGCTTTACCTATCGATTCTGCCCATGTACTATACTGCATGAACTGTGACAAGCACTACCTATCACTCCCACATTCAAAGCCAAAGTGTCTTCTCAGCACTTTCAAGATCTTTCTCACTAAGTACTCTCTCAAAAGCCGTTAGGGAATATAATTTACTCAATTTTCATTGGTGTTTTGTCACTTTCAATGGAAGTAAGTTTTAGAGTTATTTTAGAGTAGTTTTAAAGAAGAAATGTGAAGTTTGTATTTTTTGTTAAATCACGTGCATGAATTTTTCCTTATAATAATAATAATAATAATAATTAATTACATTTAGCGAACTGTTTTGAACGAGCGCACCTTTTTTTAACAACCAAAAAGTTTTGTTGTCTGTTGTGGAAGAACAGACGTTCCTCTCGTTGATAGCAGAGGGGCGGATCCAGCGAGAGATTGATAGGGCGACGCGGAATTAAAACGTTTTTTTTAGGAGTCGCAGCAGTAGAGGCGGCGCAACTATAACGACATGTGAATAATCCCGCCCACACTAAAGCGGTACTATATCTTATAGGTGAACTTATAGGTGAAGCATGTAATTTCTGTCACTAACAGCAATTTTGTTTTCAAACAGGTTTCCACAAACACTTCCCCATCTGCTACTGGTCAGTAAACACATAGCTCCGTGCAAAACAAACAGCAATGTTTTGATAGCACCACAGAGCAATAGCCCTTTACAATATTTACGGGCATAAACCTAGAATAGCTTACTTACATGTGTCTCTGCACATTGATTTAAAATTAAATAAAGATAAAATAACAAAAATAAATTATTTGCTACAATTATATAGTGACTTTTCCCATACTCGGTCTTAGCCACTACCAGTATGCAGCATCCATCTGTATTTTAAAGGCACGATATGTAAGATTTTCGTAATAAAATATCCAAAAACCACTTGCACATTGTTATATATTTCATGCCGTTGTGCATTTACATTATCCCATAAGTTCCCAAGGATTTGTAAATCCAGAGAAATTCCAATTTTAAATAATGGCTCGTCCTGGTTCATTGTCGCCTATCAATTACGTAATATCCACGCTATCGGTTTCCGCTTGTAGAAACTACAGCAACACATGTGGACAAAAATGCTGCTGCAGTTAAACTAAATCCATTAAGGCGGTCGCGAATAAAATTAAATGAAAAGTGTTGACTGCAGCATTAAATTTAGATCTGCTCAATGTTGCACCATCAATCTTTTTCTGCGTTTTTACAGTGTTGCGCGTTATAACCAATCGCACATGAGTCTGTTGAGTTTATGAACATCAGAGGCGTTTAGATGAGTCATCGCTGAAACACGGGAGTTTTGTTTAGTGTGCGCGCTCGCTAACTGAATTCTGCTCTCTTGTAAATTTTCTCATCATAAACAATAAAGTGCAGATGTACGTATGATGTAAGTAGGAGATTCATTCATCAAACAGTGTATAGACAGCTTTACTGATTATAAGAGGAGTTTTTTGAGAGTGCTTAAACTCGCGCTAGACTGAAGTCAGGCATACTGTTCTTTGACAATGTAACGTTAAATGTTCTTTGCTCGCTTTCTCTATATAATTTATTCGCTTTTTGAAAGACTTTCCATATCTACACATTGAAGTCATTTTAAGCCAGAAAAAGGAAAGATGGAATTCTGCACCTCTCAACTCCTTGACTTTGATTTCTTGAAGTCTTCTGTCCTCTTCGTTTTCACTAGGCACACCTTCATCATCATCTCCCTCCCTGGAGAAAATCGAGAATCTGTAAAAAAGACTACCCGCTCTCACAAATTGTGATGTTTAAAGTAAGTTTTTTCAATTATGTTAAGCTGACGATTCTTTTTACTTATTATTTATATTATTTTATCAAGATAAATTGAAAATAAAAACACTGAAAAACATTGGAATGTATATTATTAAAATATACTGTATATTCGTTTTAAAATTGGCTAAAGATTACAATTTACAGTGTTATTTTTAATTTCAAAAAATTTAATTTAAGTGAGTGTAAGATGACGGAAAAGGTAATCTAAATGTAAAAATAGGAAAAATGAGATGTATAATTAAATATTCAATATTGGCTGATAAAAAAAAAAAGAGAGAGTTATCGGTTCTTGACCGATATATTGTGCATCCCCCTCCTTCTTGCATATAAAATGATAACCAGATTCAGAGACTCACACTGACTGCATGGCCTCCTGAATGAGCTGCATCCATGTGTTCCTCTCCTCCTTAGAGCTGGTGTACACTTCTACCATCTCAGGTTTCTCAATGCCGGCCGTGATCAGGAACAGTCCTTTCTCCTCATTGGCTACTTCCCTCAAAATGAGTTTCTGCAGAGAGATGACGGTGGAGCGCTGGTCCTGAGAGTGGAGAACAAGAAGATGAGATGGGACTAGGAAATGATGGGGCGAGGTCACACGATTAGAAAGTGCCAAAGACCTTCATATGCCAATGTTCCTGTTAAAACCAGCACTGATAGAGCGCCAGAGACATTACACAATACTAGATTCCAGAATC
The DNA here is from genome assembly GCF_001515625.1 of Sinocyclocheilus rhinocerous. Taxonomy (NCBI): domain Eukaryota; kingdom Metazoa; phylum Chordata; class Actinopteri; order Cypriniformes; family Cyprinidae; genus Sinocyclocheilus; species Sinocyclocheilus rhinocerous. The sequence goes on from NW_015656614.1 coordinate 51,042, forward strand.
CAAACAAGATAGTGTAAACATGTATTATTGAGGAACACTGTTCTGGGAATCACAGGCAGAGTTGTAATGATAAACATACCAAGGATGCGAATATATACTTCTGATCTTTCTCCTGTAGGAACACAATCACATCCCTCAGCAGTAGAGCCTGGACATCTGGAGAAGAACACATCAGACAGATTAAAAAACAGGCCCTGTTTGTGTTAGTGTGGGTGTATGTTGCTATGGTGACAGACCTGACTTCGTTCTGTCAGAGAAATATTAACGCTGTTTATCCATGTACTGTATTTTGAAATGTGAAACTAGATTATTACATTTTCTGAATTAAATAGGAGAGGCAAACCTCGCACCACAATTTTAAGGTGTTGTGGGTGGCTTCCATGGCGTTGTTCTGCAGATGCTAATCTGTTTAGCTTGTTGTTTTTGTTCAGCTGTTGCTAAAGTGTTGTGGGTGGTTGCTAGGGTGGTTAAGGTATTCTGAATGATGTTTAGCACATTGTTGCTGTTATATGGTTGCTAAGATGTGGCAAGTGAGTCCTAGGATGTTGCTATGTGGTTTGTTAGTGCCAAGGTGTTGTGAGTGGTTTCTTGTTGTTGTTACGTGGTTGCCAGGGTGTTGCTATGCAGTTGCTATAAGGTTATTAAGGTGTTCTGAGTGTCTTTTACACATTGTTTTTATGTGGCTGGTAGGGTGTTGCTATGCGGTTGGGAATGTGTTCTGAGAGTCTTTTTTACATGTTGTTGTAACGTGGTTGCTAGGGTGTTGCAGGTGGTTACCAGGGTGTTGCTATGCAGTTGCTAAAAGGTTATTAAGGTGTTCTGAGTGTCTTTTACACATTGTTTTTATGTGGTTGGTAGGGTGTTGCTATGCGGTTGGGAATGTGTTCTGAGAGTCTTTTTTACATGTTGTTGTTATGTTGTTGCTAGGGTGTTGCAAGTGGTTGCTATGCAGTTGCTATAAAGTTGTTAAGGTGTTCTGAGTGCCTTTTACACATTGTTTTTATGTGGTTGTCAGTGTGTTACTATGCTGTTGCTATAAGGTTGTTAAGGTATTCTGTGAGTTCTGAGAGGTTTTTTTTCCATGTTGTTACGTGGTTACTGGGGTGTTGCAGGTGATTGCCATGCTGGTGATATGCTGTTGCTAAGGTGTTCTGAGTGGGTTTTATTATGTTGTTGCTGTTATGCGATTGCTAAGGGGTTCTTAGATTTTTAATCTCTTCTTCTTTTTATCTGCTGATATATTCATTCACCAATGAACCCATTGCACTGGTTCTCACCCTTGAGTCTGCCCGCTGAGTTCTTGAGCTGTAGCGGTCCATCGTGAATTAACTTCTGCCCACGTAACAGATCCTCTCTGGCAAACATCTGCCCGCTTTTCATCCTCATGATGGACTTGCTGTCTGTCCGGCTGTACACTTCCTTTAGCCTCTTTTTCTTCTCATGCTCGTTTACTTTATTGTCCACGGCGGCAATCACCTCCTTCACCAACTTCAGACCTTGGGTTACATCTGCATGGTCTTCCTCATTTTCTGTCATGAAATACTGCAGAATATTACCTGGAGCACCACAGATAAATTCAAGGGTACTGACATAGCCTGACTAGAATAGTAACTAGTTGTACCTTTCGTGTGCTGCAGTATTCTCTGTAGTAAGACGGGATACTTTGTTATTCGTTGTGTGACTAACAATATACACTCAGGAATGCTTAGCCGTCGGACAACAGAGCTGCTCATCTTTTTCTGGAAAACAGAAACAGATGTGAAACATGGGACTGTTTCCATTTTAGAGTCTTGAGCAGGAAACAAAACGAGGAAAAGAATAAACACTTTAGGCTTCTTTTACAAACTAACTGTTTTTACTGTGTGAAATTTGTGAAGGTAAAATCATTTGAGATGGCTACCTTGATGAAAGCTTGAAAACGTTTGTCTTTGGTTTGAAGCTCCTTGTAGAAGTTCACAGCTTCATTGTGTCTGCTGCAGAACTTCCCATAGACCTTCTTCATTCTCTCGGCACTGGAACCTGAGAACTAGGGAGGAATAAATAGTGGAACAATTGTATGTTACTTAAATGCATTACTAGCATTATGCTTACTATAAATGCTCCAGACATTACAAATCAATGCATTTCTACAGATCCAGAGGCATTTTGTCAATGTTCCATCACAAGTTTGAGCCTGAACGTACCTGAGAGACCAGCACATCACCAATCTTTCGGATGACAAAGCCACCTTCTTCCTGGCTCCCTGACTCTTTCTTCCTTTCGAGCAGCTGTGAGAAGAACTGTGTGTGCAAGTCCAGAACATCATCTAACATGGGGAACATCTTCTCTACAGTCTGAACCTCCAGTTGAACCTCTCTCAGTAGCCCTTTACTGTAAACATCAGCCATAATCTTCAAGGTCCTCACATGGTGCATTTCGGTCTGGATGAGTTCTAATAATGAGAGAAGGAACTTTAGCTTTATCACATGACCTTACAAAGTGTGTCAATGACCTCACTCAACAGTTTCAATACTTTTTCTCAGAAAGTTTGAAAATGAAAGCAAAAGTTTCTTTGGAGGGTCTAGTGTGACTCTTACCGTAAATGACATCTTGCCTCTTGATAACATCCTTTTTAAGCTGTTTCAAGAATTTCTTGTCCACCGTAAAGCTCCAAGAATCTGCTTCCAGCTCTTTGGCATCAGCTTCAAATTCTCCCATCAGCTGGCTATCCATCATCTCTGTACCTGCCGTCCACATAAACCAATAAGAATGATGCCGTTTTCTAGAATATACACTTATTTCTGTTTATATACAGTGAATGCCAATCAATTGTAAAGATCGGCTACATAACCTGTAGTAAGATTGTTGTAATGTTTTGGAAGAAGACTATTATGCTTAACAAGGCTGCATTTATTTGATAAAAATACAGTAAAAAATACTATTGCAATTTAAAATAGCCTTTTTTCCCAATTTGATTGAAACTGTGATGTATTCCTGTGATGGCAAAGTTGCAATGTTGAAAACAGTAATAATAATAATAATAATATATTTACAATTGCAAACAATTTAATAATTAAATTATAATGAATAGCCACACTGTAAATAATTAATACAATCTTCATAACATGTTTGGACTCAAGACAGGTGTGTATTTTGTTGGTAATGATTCAATTACGAGATGAAGAGACGTACCCTCATCGGTAAGAGATTCTGTGGACTCGCTGACTTTACTGGTCTTGTGAAGAGAGTCGGTCGACTGGGACAGAAACTTCAGAGTCTTTAGAGGAGGGTCTTCAATTTGTCTGAATGTGCAAAGAGCAGAAGATTTGTTATACACTCTATGTTTTAATGCCTTATTGATTATATAAAACAGTGACCTCAAAATCAAAATATCAAGTGCACAATTCTCATCTGTTTTAAAATGATGAATTAAATGCAACAGTAAAGAATCAACTAAAATCATGACAGAAACCTTGTCAAGACATTCAGTGGTGCAAAACTGTGATTGTTAGAGCAATTACAATATTAAATCTAAAGACATCTGTATGTTATCAGCTAGCATCGGCACTGACCCAGCGATGTTATTAATGGACATGCTCTTGGACAGCGGGTTGCTGTTGAAAGACATGATACTGCTGGGGCTTTTCCGAGGAGGGGCGAGAGTAGCGGGCTGATCATCGGTAACAGAGATGGTGGACCACGGACGTTCCCGTGCTGGGAGGGCTAAACATATTAACAAGTTTACATGGTCAGATTTTTGAAATAAAGCAGAAATACATAAAACATGAAGAAATACTTGATTCTATGAGGACTTTACTTTTACTTCTAAGCGTGACACCAGGCATCGAGGCAGAATCTGGAACAGTCTGCTGCTGTTTTTGCTGCTGAAAGAAATATTTGAATAGAGTCTTTAATCTTTATAGATCCATATTATGATATCAAAAGAAGAGTTCAATTGCAGCAAACAGGTTTGGAAAAGTAAATACTGACAGAATCTTCAATTTGGGGTAAACTTTCCTTTTACTCATATTACTCCTACAGTTCTGGTCATAAAACTGACAATAATTAGCAAAGAAACAAATGAAATGCGCAAAAGTACTGTTTATGACAGTCATATGAGAACCAGTATAAAAGACAGTGGATTACCTTCATTTTGACCTTGGCACAAACAGGAAGACTCTCTCTGCAGCCTTTGTGGACTTGTGCATTGCAATCTGAAAACAAACAAACAAACACAAACCGTACGGTCAGTAAAGAATGCACAGGCCTTTATCCATCAGTTTAGTGCGATATTCCACTTGTTCTCATCCAAAAGCAGATAGAATAAGCCTGAAGCTGGACAAAACAGCAGCAAACAGAATAGAAATCTGGAAGAAAAGTGGCACTGAACAAACACTGTCGTTTCCTGCTTCTCCGTTTGTGTAGGAGAGAGTGAGGTTAGCCTTTTCCTGCCTGACTCCACCTCTGCTACACAGCTGATGTTTGTCACAAATTTAACCACAAACACTTCGGTTTGAATCATTACTAGTCTTGAACATTTAAAGATTTCATGTATACGTGCCAAGTCAGTGTTTATACTTGTTTTCTCTATGAAAACAAGCTAAACTTGTGAATTTCAGAAGTTACATTGAACAAAAAAAAAGATAGGTTAAAATTCAGACACAATATATATAAGCATATGACATAAGTGATTGGTTATTTCAAATGTACAACCAATTTGATGTTATGTAGATTTGCTGGCAATATAATAACCAAAAACCTTAACTTTAATGCTAATTCAAAACATACCTGCACAGATGGTGCTTTTGCCTTTCTCTGTCAGTGTACTTTGCACCTCATGACCACAAAACTACAGCATAGTTAGACACACCCAAAAGAAAGCTTTATAAAAACAAAACCACACACAACAATCTCAGATCGTGTGCATGGTGGTATCAAGGGCTTAAACAACCTACATGTTTGAAGGCGTAGAGATTGTGAAAATTTCCCTGCAAGTTCACAACCTTCCCCACTCAACATACACTACCTATAGAAGACCAAACCTGCAGAAATGAATAGACAGACAGACAGACAGATAGATAGATAGATGTAACAATAGGAAAATAAATAAAGGAATAAATGATTTGATAAAACAAATATAATTCATTTGCAATCAAATTTAAGCCCGAATTTACTTTTTATAACCTTTTTTTCTTTCTTTATTATTTTCTGTATTTATTGTTATTCTTTTTAGCTTTTATTTACTTATTCTTTCATTTATGTTTTTACATTATTCTTATATTTAATTAATTAATTAATTTATTTATGCATTCATTTTTTACTTTATATTTATTTATTCCCACGTGTATTTATTTCCAGATTTATTTCTTTTTACTTTCCTGTGTGATCCTTGAGGAGCTCCGGTGAATCAATGGTTGAGAGCTCATATTTTCACCGATTCACATTATGTCGAATTATTTTATAGCGACTGAATTCTGCTACTTATCCTCACTATTTTGTCATTAATCCAGAAACCATCAACATCGCCGATGAGTTTCTAGGTTGATGACGCCTCTAGACACACCCAGTGAAGGTTTCTAAGGCTTGTGTTTATTTTGTAATCACAGAGAAAATCTTGACTTCCAAAAGCATTGCAAGCCTAAGTTTATCGTAAACCAATTGCACCAAAGGTCTCTACGGTCTACTCAGGCTCACAATGCTTTTTGGAGACGTGGCACTGGACTGTTCTGTTCTTCATAGAAGCCATTGGTTGGTTGGGAAACAACCTCGATCATTTTACCTGTTGCAGAGTCAAGATTTTCTCTGTGATTACAAAATAAACTGGCATTAGTGTGGAAAGCTACCGCCCACTGGGTGTCATCAACCTAGAATCTGACAACGTTGGTGATGATTCTGGGATTGATGACAATGCTGTGTGAGGAAGGATCACACAAGTAGCTGGATTCAGCTTTGTGCTTCTATTTCTGGAAAATTGTGGTCGCTATAAAATAATTTAACATCATAATGAGAATCGATAAAAATCGATCTGCCTCATCCCGTATAAACTCCCGTATAAATTTCTCTTGTTTAGTTAGAGCTGACTATTGACGCTTATAACCAATGATGCACTGGAGCTCTGCAAGGACCGCCCCCCTCATTTCCATATTGCACACGGAAAAGTAAAAAGAAATAAACTAATAAATAAATCTGGAAACAAATACATGTGGGAATAAATAAATATAAAAATAAATAAATGCATAAATATAACAATAAATGAAAGAATAAGTAAATCAAATTTAAAAAGAATACAAATAAATGTAAAAATAAACAGAAAATAAAAAATAAAGAAAAAAGGTAATAGAAATTAAGGAATAATACAAATGAATTGTATTTGTTTTATCAAATCATTTATTCCTTTATTTATTTCTTCTTATTATATTTATTTATTTATTTGTTTGTATATTTATTTTTAATTTCTGCAGGTTTGGTCCTTCATAACTACCATTCAAATCTTTGGGGTCAATAAGATTTTTATTTTAATTCATTTTATTTAATTTATTTTTTAATTCACACTTTTATTCTGCAAAAAATTATTTTTCATAAAATAAGCGCTGTTTCTCATGCATTCAGCATTCTTTGATGAATAGAAAGTTCAAATCAGCATATTAGAATGATTTCTGAAGGATCATGTGACACTGAAGACTGGAGTAAGGGTGCTGAAAATTCAGCTTTGACATCAAAGGAAAAAAGTACATTTTAAAACGCATTAAAATAGAAAACAGTTATTTTAAATCGTAATAATATTTTATGATATAGCTGTTTTTCCTGTATTTCTGATCAAATGAATGCAGCTAAAACAGTAGTGTATTTATTAGTGTAACAGAGTATTAAATTGTTAAATAATAATGATAACAACGTTATCACACAAGACGTGTGTGTGTGTCTCGAGCATCAGTCACTTTTGGGAAACGAGAGGAAACGGTGATGAGTCTGCCAGTACATCCTCTGAGAACAACAAGCAGAGAGAGCAATGGCGGTAGCGGTGCGCTGACAGGATGTTCCAGCGCACTGACTGCTCTCAGTGCAGCGCTGAGCCCTGCCAGCTGTGTGCGGGTGGAGCCACAGAGTGATGCAACACTGTGTAAGGCCTGACTGGGCAGATAGCCATGATTACTCCTTTATTTTTTTTCTTGCTTTCTTCAAAACTCTGCTCACTCGGAGACGCATATTAACCCAATTCTCCACACATATCGTGCACAACGGTGTTTCTCCAGAAACCTGCTCATGCGCGGCTTTAAATCACAAAAACTATCCTAGAAGCTGTCGCTGACTAGCTAATTAAAATAGCTTCTTTATTTCAAGAGACAATCTGTAGGCATTTTCTCTATGGAATAAAATTTATTTAACCAACTTCTTGTGAATCTCTTGCGAAGCAAGCTTCTGCAAAAAACACTTTTGCAGCAGTAAATTAAACTCTGTGCATGACTGCGCTGCAAATGAAAGCAAAGGAGGAAGTGGCAAAAAAAGACACCAGCCTATGGCAAAACAAAAGAAGCAAGCGGAATGACTGCACAGAATAGAACAGAGCAGTATTTTACAAACTTTTTGTTTTTGTGTATATTTAATTGAATAAATACACAACTGATACCAATCTAAATATATTTTAATTAAACAGAAGTACTGTATAAAGTTTGCCATTAATATCATAACAAATTACATGCAGAGAGGAGAAGAGTAAAGTATAAAGTTTGAAAAAGTTGTAGAATAGAAAGTATAGAACAGTAAAGAAGAGTAGAAGAGAGCAGAATATACAATAGAAAAGAATAGAAATAAAGAAAAGTAAAGATCATAAAAGAAAATAGATGAGTAGAATGTAGAGAGTAGAACTGAAAAGAGTGTCAAATAATACAATTTCAATAATTGTAGAATAGAGAGTAAAGCACAATAGAGTAGAGAATAGAGTATAGAATAGTAAAGAAGATTATAGAGAGTAGAATAGAGTTCTGTACTCTATGACAAGTAAAGTGCTCTTACTGGTGCAGAGGAAAGCATCTTTAGTGTTGATGGGTTTGTTGCACTGTTGGCAGGGGATTGTGGGTATTGTCATGATCGCAGTGAAGAGATGTCCATTTGAGGTTCTCCTCTCCTTGTCTTTGGCATCTCGCTCGCGCTCCTTATTCTTGTCTTTCTCCTTCTCCTGCAAAATACAAGCCAAAATGTGAATGAATGAATAAATCAGAGTATAGATGTGTGATGTACAGTGCTTTCTGAGCTGTGCATTAGACTCAGTTACAGCGAGGTCCTGGCCCAGATGGGAGATTAAATGGGAGCGGAGCACATCCATCATACAACTCACAGTGTCAGCAGAGCATTGCTGCATCCATCACTGGAGAAGCCTCATCAGCTGCAATAGAGAGTAAAGCACAATAGAGTAGAGAATAGAATATAGAATAGCAAAGAAGATTATAGAGAGTAGAATAGAGTTCTGTACTATAACAAGTAAAGTGCTCTTACTGGTGCAGAGGAAAGCATCTTTAGTGTTGATGGGTTTGTTGCACTGTTGGCAGGGGATTGTGGGTATTGTCATGATCGCAGTGAAGAGATGTCCATTTGAGGTTCTCCTCTCCTTGTCTTTGGCATCTCGCTCGCGCTCCTTATTCTTGTCTTTCTCCTTCTCCTGCAAAATACAAGCCAAAATGTGAATGAATGAATAAATCAGAGTATAGATGTGTGATGTACAGTGCTTTCTGAGCTGTGCATTAGACTCAGTTACAGCGAGGTCCTGGCCCAGATGGGAGATTAAATGGGAGCGGAGCACATCCATCATACAACTCACAGTGTCAGCAGAGCATTGCTGCATCCATCACTGGAGAAGCCTCATCAGCTGCACAATCGATACTTTCATTCATATTCATCATTCATTTTCAGCTGCAGAGATGAAACACACTTTCATACATTCTCAACATCTATCTATCCTCAATATCACATTTTCAACATCTGCATGTTCTCAACATCATCTCACCCTACTCATCTACATCCATCCATCCATCCTCTATATCACGTCACGTCACATCACATCATGTACACATTTATCTACCAACTTCCACCTATGTACCCATCCATCCAGCCTTCCATAACCTACCCATCTACCTATCCATCCATCTACTCATCCATCTACCCATCTTCCATCAATCTACCCATCTACCTAGCCCCTAACCCACCATTTACCGATCTATAAAAGTATCTCTACCCATCAATCCAACAAAGAATCCACTCAACTACCTATCAATCATCCAACCATCTACCCATCCATGAACCTTCCATCCATCAAATACACTCCAAATCCTTTTTCCTTGTTTCTTTGACACCTTACACGAAGTGTCAAAACCACAGCATGCTCACTCCATTACAGTGTGCTTGAGAAAAGATAGCTCTAGTGGAGCCAAATCGCAGATTGTGGCCATTTTCACAGACCACCCTGATTACAAAACCCTGGCTGATCTGCTCTAACTGTCACATACCAAGATTGTGACCACGTGCAAACCACAATAGTAAAACAACAACAACAACAACAACAAAAACATTGGCAGAATTCAACTAATAGGATTGTCTCATTAATTCTTAGTATCCAATACCTGCTAATAATAATTAAAATGTTGCTGCACATTTAATGAACTAGTATTCCAGTGATTATGGATGGGTGGCTTAATATCATATAACACCATGAAAAAATAATTTGGCTACAAATGGTTTAAGGAAGAGGGTCAAAATGCACTTCCCAAAGAGTTTAAACATGCCTAAAATATATAGAATGTACAGAAAATTCAAGAATTAAAAAAAAAACTATTTGAACAACACAAGTGATTCAAGTAATTCACGCAACTCTCAACTGGAGTGAAACAATGCTCTCGGGAAGCACAAAAAAACGTTAAAATAAGTTGCCAAGGCAATATATTAACACATCAAACCTCTAAAAATCATAATCACAATCACATCAGAACATCAAATAAATGTCTCTTTTCACTATACATGACAAAAAAATCTAACATCTTCTCTTTGGTATCACAGTCCTACCTCAACCAGACCACCAGTATTCTTGATCTTTAGTGACCGACCCTGCGGTAAAAACCTACGACAAAGCGTAGACATCTCAGATGCAAGGTAGCCAGTGAGCGCACTGGCCTGAAGGTACGGCAGATGAGGTTGAGAGTCTGTCTAAACAAACACATAAGTTCCCATGACGGAGAGCAGACGAGCCAGCCAGAGGAAGTGACTGCAGTTTCTTTCTGTCGTCTTTCACATCGGGGTTCAACTTAAAGATACAGCGCACTTCCTTTTACCATAGACCCTCCGTAGTATAAGAGGCAGCTTTTTGTTTGCATTCTGTCATTTAGCCAATTCAATATAGATCGACATTCTAATCGACACTGCAGTTAATTCAAACCCGGAGTGACCATGTTACATTAAACAATTAAGATGCATCCTGTCTTCATCTCTGGCCTAGTTACCAATATGACACTATTCCATACACAATGTTTTAAAAAAATAAAACGATGTGGCAAATTAAGGTGTGTGGGTTTCTTAGGTCAAATAATGTGTACAAATTCCTAAATAACCATATTTGAGGACATAAACCATATATGGGGGCCCAGCTGATTCATGTGGACATCAAAAAATTGTCAAGAAAGTTCTCTGAAATTGTGAAGTCATAGATTTTAACATGCATCTGTTTTCACAGAATTGCATGAGCTCTAAAGCTTTAGTGTGAGCGAGTGTATTTAACAGAGCCATAGAGAGACCACAGCTTGCTTCAACATCCTGTTGAACTTCCCTACCGCAAGCTCTTGTACGACAGACAGTGTGTGCACAGAGTTGCCTGCGCAAGAGCAAACCTTTTAACAACTTCAGATAGTGCAGGGGTTGCTGAGAGCTTTCACACCATCAGCAACCCTATCATCTACAGGGACCACAGGGAGAAAACCTCAGAAGTTAATTAGCAGGTGCATGCTGCTGCATCAAAGAACACCATTAGCTCAGCATTATATGTGGCAAAATAAAACGATAACATTTGTTTCCACTAAGAAGGTCTGAGATGCTTCAGATAGGCCCACATGAAGGCAATGTATTGGTTTTTGATCGGAATAATCTTAGTTCGACTACAGCTGAAACATACACACACACACACACAAACACACACACACACATATATATATATATATATATATATATATATATTTAAACATTAAATTATAAATATTAAATCATAATCTAAATTGTTTCATTATATACCAACCTTGCTCTTCTTGCTCATTTTGCTCTTGAGGTAACTGAATGTCCTGCTCACTTTCGTTCCTCCAACTTTGCCTTCACTGTCACTCCGCAATGGCCCCGGGTCCTCCTCTGATATACTGAACGAGACGAAAGATAAATGGGAAAATGTAAAACTGGTGCTGCATCCCAATTTGCAGACTATCCGTCCTAAATGGTATTCAAAATTAGACTTAGTGTCTCCCAATTTGTTGAAATGAGTGTCCCAAAGTTACCCGGATGGTTTACTATTTCCAGTGAAAATTCAAAGTGCAAATTCGTGCACACTCTAATGACCCATTGTGCGTTGGATGCGGTCTTGATTAGAATTACAAACACAAATAAAAAGTGTTACACAAATAAAAACTACAAACGGTATATATGCTAGACCAACAGTTAAGTAGAGAAAGGGGTTTGAGTGATTAATATTCAATATCTAACCTGATGAAAAAAATATTTATTTAATATTATCCACGTTCTATTTCATCTGCAATAACATTTTGAACTTTTATAAAGATACGTTTGGTCATTAACTTTTAAATGCATCATTATGGAAACACATGAGGTCGGTTCTCGGCACAAAAGACCCTCGACTGGCAGATCAGCGTGTTACTTCATTTCTCTCCAGGAAATTAACTGAAACTAAATGTGGATTATGTTAACTGTGACAAGATGATTGACAGGCCAGTTTAAACAGTGACAGGATGCATATCACACTAAGCGGTTGAAGTAGTATGTCCCAAAGCTTGCCTACTATTCTGCTACACACTCAAAAGTATGTAATTTTTCTTCACAAATAGAGTACGTACTTTTATGTGTATAGTAAAAGTAGGCAAATTGGGATGAAGCATAAAATCTGGACATTAACATGTTAACATGTAGCCAATTCAAACATGTGATGCAGGGGTCGTACCAGTTCTCTAAAGATCCTGATGTGCCTGTGAATGAGCACAGTCCTGAAACGAGAGAAAAACCATTGATTAAGTACTGTGGAGACAGGACTACGACTAACTAAATGACATAAACGAGACCAGAGAACAACAAATGGCATTATTATTCACTTTTCAGTGAGCCTCTGGAGTTTTGTACTTGTACAAAAAGGAAATTACACAAGACGTTTTATGGCATGAATAGACTCTAAGGCACAGCCCTGCACAGAACAAAAGCAATTCTTCAAGCAAAATGCCACATTTATACAAAACTCAAAAAAGCTTTAAAAAAAACAGGCATTGTAATGCAACCACAAAAGCTTAACTGTGAAAGATGAAATGATTGATAATGTTTTGCAAGAACTGGAGAAACATTTTTATTTTTTTGTTGTTGTTGTTGTTGTCTTGTATAGTAAATGACTATGCTGCGTCTGTACAATAGTTTTTTATGATACCTGTGACAGTTGAGTTCGGCTTAGATATATATTCAGTTAAAGAAAAAAAAGTGTAAAGAATTATATTAAATCAATAAAAATGCAACAAATTGTGAAACATTTTTCTTAGTTCCATTGTTGGTATAGTTACTGCCTTTAGCCTCTAGGGGCAGTATAATTTACTCTGTATAATAAACTGGAATAGGAGAAAGTATATTAACATTACATACACATATACATATATATATATATATATATATATATATATA